>NC_068356.1:86574940-86637440 GCF_020536995.1 Dreissena polymorpha
ACATGAAGCAATACAAATGAATAAGTGTTGACAGAGCATACACATGCAGTGATTATATATCCTAAGGTATAAACATTGTGTCACCTCAGTACTCAATCAGAACAAAAAAGAATGTACTATAATAAAATTCATATTTTCAACAGTGACATATATTGACATCGTAACAGAAACACATATTTAAAAAGCATGTCAAAATATCTGATATCTCAAGTATAACCTGTCCGTCAAATAAACATCCAATTTCTTGAGAACCGCAACACACTTGCACTTCCCCCATTTGAGAAGCCCTCGACACATGGTCGAGAGACAACTTTAAAGTTACATTAATCGATCTGAATACCATATTCAGAGCAAGCCTCAGCGTGTGATCCCTGTTTTAACACCAATAGCCCCTGAACGGCACATTGATAAAACAGAAATAAGCTCCCGTCGTAGTACTCATGCACGCCTAGATAAACTGCTGTTTAACCTAAGGGTCGCGTCTATTTTGTTCATTACAAAAATCGAATGCATTCCTGTCACGATGACATGGCACTTGTGCATGTTTTGCATTGCATATTTGATATGAAAGAATTAATAATTTTGTAGGAATAATCGATTATAAAAGTGATTAATTTTAAATCGATTTTGTTAGACTTTATTTCTTTTATATTTTCGTTCAATAAATCGCTGCTTGTTAAAATATTTAAAACGTATGCCAGCCTTGATTTTTCGAATAAATTTAGTAATGAATGCAATTCTAATGAGATCAATGCGTTTGAACAAAATTGTTATTATAAATAGAATTTCAACCGAGCACTAATTCCATTGATCATAAAACCGAATTTTCACTTCACCCATACATGAAATAAAGCACCGCCAATCGCAATCGAGTTTTCACAAACGCGGGTTTTGTGCCGCCCAATCAAAAAGATCTGGCTGATGGGAGGCAGGCGATTGGGTAAACGTAGCTTCGAAATTGCTGCCTAGCAATAAATATGCTATGACGGTGTTTTATATGGATTGACTTGCGGATACAAATCTCAACAATAAGACCTGTAAGTACACCCAATACATTTTGTAATTTAATAATTTTATTTGTATCAGTAATGACAACATTTGCAGAAAAACAAACAAATAGTATTTAAGTATCAGTTACATAAGTTATAAAGATATACACTTCAACAAAAATATATATTGCTTACGTTTATAACCTTATAAATTTTACATTTGACTTTACAATTTGACGGCTGCTTAATACATATTTAAACCGCTTTTACTTTATATATAAATCATATAAACTATTTCCATGTTATATTTGCTTTCGTCATTACGTTTTATCTTTATTGGTGCCATTTATATCATCAATATCATAACCAAGATATTTATAACATTGGGCCTATACTATACTTACATAATATGTACGAATAATAAGATAATCATATTATTTCACCTCGACAGTTTCGACCCACCGTTATAAATCAACGTCAGCAGCAGCAACAGCAATTATAGAGAATTACACACGATAAACAATTGTCACATCATTAATCAACATATCTGTAAGGAGGATGTTTTTGTCCGCCCTATTTCGCTGGTACTGTACTTGTTAACTGCAGCAACGGCCCGAAATCTCTAGGTCTCATACCATTTTTAAAAGCTCCTGTAAAAAATCAAAAATGAAATTTAAAAAAGGAAAACAAAGTAGCCCGCAGCAGGGCTCGAACCAGTGACCCCCGGAATCCTGAAGTAAAAACTCATTGGCCAACTGAGCTGTCCTGCCAAGCATACATAACATGCGTATTTAATACGTTATGTAAGCAATCTTCGTAGTTTCACAAATTTAAACGACAACAACATAACTCTCCAAATTATTCAATCGTTTCGCGTTACAACGCTTTATAATACTTAGGTTTTTAAATCGTCAAAAGATGCATATAATGGCTATATTAGACCATGGCAAATGTTCAGTAATACTGTTTCCTCACAAATATCATAACTAAACCGAAAATTTGCGAATTTGAACTTTTTTCAATTTTGTCAATTTATCAAGACGTGAAAAGATCCCTTTAAAGAAAAAAATAAATACAAAAGTACTTTTGTTCTGCCTACTTTAGTGCTGTTTATTTAACGCGATTAACTAATGTTTCTTTTATTGCTGTGTTTGAGTTGTATATTGAGAGTTCCTCTGTTATATCTGAAAAATCTGCATGATATAATTTGCAATGCGCAACTTGATGTTTTGAAAACAACTTCCACTTATATTACACTATACTGTCAATAGAACCACGTGCATAAATGTGCCATTAACAAGCGATTGAATGCAGCCGGTGTTGTATACACATCGCTGGGGTTTGCTACCTGGAGATGTGATTTCATGCGAGAGGTCGCCCATTAAAACTTGGTCCTCCTTTTAAAGCCGATTCTTAAAAGCGCTTCATTAATTATCTACCAGTCGTGTTTCATGTGACAACGTAGGATCAATGGACCGATTATGAATTTGTTATGCACCTCCCCAGTTTAAATCTTTTGTTAGCCTTTCAGATATGTGTTTGCGCTGTTGCGGCGAAAGGCTTGTTTGGGAGGCAAAAAGCGGGTTGAAGCATGATACTCGACCAGGGATCAATGTAATCAGTTTCTTTGATATGCGGAAATGGCCTTTGCAGTTTTGATGTCAGATTATTTGCCAATATGTCCTGTAGTGTTTTGATTAAGCTAGTTTTATTAACAAGTTGGCGATTTATTTTCTTGTATTTCAGCACGAACAAATACACAAACTGAAATATACACATTTTGCGTATCTATCATTTGAACCTAACATCTTCGGATTGAAATTAAGGTGCAAACAAACAACGTGTAAAATGTTACATAACTTTACCTTTAACATATTGTATCAATGACATTCTACAAATATATACATTTGGTCCATACAAACATACATAATACAAAGGAGATAGACCTGAAGTTCTTCAAAATTAACAGGGATCTTTTCCTTGCGACAGTTTTAACAACATAAATAAAAATGATATCATTTACACAGTAGACAACGGAGAACATTTAACGCAATAATTATATAACAATTATAATTATATTAATTTCATTCGTGGTATGATGACAATATAACTACTTATAATAACTTTAATTACAAATAATAATGACAATAATAATAATAAATAATAATAATAATAAAACAAATAATAATACAAATAATAATACAAAAATAATAAGAATAATAATAATAATAATAATATAAATAATAATAACAATAATAATAATAATAATAGGAATAATAATAATAATAATAATAATAATAATAATAATAATAATAATAATAATAATAATAATAATAATAATAATTATTATTATAATTTTTTATTATTATTATTATTATTATAATAGTAATAATAATAATAATAATCATAATAATTATAATAATAATAAATTTATAATCATCATAATAATTATAATAATAATTGATGTAAGTTTTGATTGTATCTAAACATTGTTTTGTGAAGTGCGATTCAAAATAAAAAAGTAATTTAAATACTTTAGAATATTATCTTTATTAATTATATCCCAATGTATTAAGTAGTACCACTTAAAATAGGTGTTTTTTATTTGAAACTTAAACAACATTTCTCCACTCTTTAACAGTTAACCATGCGGAAACGGATGTCGACTGCGGTAGGAATTTTGGGCCATTTCCGTCGGTAAGAATTGTAAAAAGAAATTAATGTTTATCTGGGTCTTAAAATATGATGATAATAATGTGTTTCTACGATAATAATTTTGTTCTTACGGTTATTTCTGACACCAACTTATTCAAAGATGAGTGTTACGCGTTCTTACTTTTCAATAACTTACATTTCTGAGCCTATTTGTTGAGGAAGATTATCGAGCTATTTAGAACCATAGTGTGCTATGATATTTATTTTATAAAACAGTTTGAAAGGTCTAAACGGTATTTTTTGTAGTTACGTTGCTCAAAATATGGCAAGAAGGTTGGCTAAAGTTTTTGGTAAATACATTTATGAGTCCCCTCCTTTATAAGAATGTGCTACAACATGTCGGAACCGTCACAATCTCTATTTAACATTTACTTTGTTAATTTTCATTGTTGTTTCTGATAAGTAAATTGTTAGAATTAAATCTGATTTCGCAAATAAATAAGCAAACCTAATAGATATTAACCTATTTAAATATGATCAATCTAAAAAAATCAAGATTGAGAATGCACCATCGAGTACACAAAAAGCTGATAGTTGTCACAACAAATACGGAATACACAATAGTCGAGGGTCGGCACTTAAGATAAAGTCGGTCGAGGTGGTTGAAATAAATTTAAACATTTCTTTGTACATACATATTTATAATAATTAGGTTCTAAATTATACCTTCACAAACGCGATGTCAAATCAAATCTTTAAAAGCGTCAGTATAATGTGCCTACAATACCCTCGAACGAACAAATCATCAACAGTCCATTTTTTCTCAATTATTTCAGTTGGATCTGAACGTATGTAACCTGGGAAACATGTGGATGGCGAACGCACAGCCGGCCAGAACGGTTGACGAACAGAACACAGAGGCGTACATGGGGACATATATTCTACAGGTCGGAAAAAACGAGTCCATTTTATATATGAACAAGCACAATTTATGCAATACCTACTTTACAACATAGTCAAATTAATATATTTACAACCTATAACTTCATTTAATTATGTTTTTTTGCAAGTTATGTCATATGACTTATTATTTATATTTTGATATCAAATTATATACTTTTATATAATTGCTTATTATCTTTTTTAAGTGATTTCTAAAATGACATGAATAATTGGAATGTGTTACTATTGTAACAAAAACACCAAATACTTTTTCAAGTCTTGGTACCGAATTCTAGTTACGAATTAAACTCTTTACTTTATCTATTTAACTTTTCAAAAGCTTATGTACTTTTTGCATTATAATGATAATGAAGAAATAATCTGCATGTGCGTTAAGTGCCATCACAGATTAAACTGTTGAGGTACGAAAAATCTCCGATTGTCTGGAATGTTGTGTTTCAATGAAGTCTCCGCTTAGACAAATGCATTTTAAGCGGTAAGTGTTGTCATTGATTAGCCTGTGCGAAACATAGACGACACTTATCGCACATTTCAAACTTCAGAACACTCCGGATAATTCGTGCAAATGAAGAAATTCTCGTATGGTACAGTAAAGACTTGGCCCTGATCCTGGGTATCAATTTTAACATGCACCAGCAAAAAACAGGTCAGTACATATTAATAAAAACTCTATGTAATTAAGAAGTGGTACTTCAGTGACATCACATTTTTTCATTTCACACAAGGTATTGTACGTTATAATAAAGAACAGGTTTAAGTTTTATAATGAGAGCGAGCACAACTCGGTGGGACCTGGTGTGATGAAATCTAAAGAGACATATAAGCACATGTTATTTAAGTGATCGAAACAATGTTGGTACTTGCGCCAGTTGGTTTATATATTTGCCTATACTGAAGGACCTTCGTCAAAAATGAAGAAGTCCCTTCTTATATAAAAGACACTTACCTGAAATAACATTCCAAAATAAGGTGCTCGTAGCAAAGAGGACCTAATGATGTTTGATACGGGGTTTCTTCGTTTTAATATTTATTGGATTGGATTATTTGGAAATAATGGCTTCGCATCTTTCTGCAGATGGGGAAACACTCGAGTGTCCTGACTGTGGAGAAAAGTTCCGCTTTATGTATTCGCTAATGGCCCATATCAGGTTCCGGTGTACGTGTTCCAGGGGTTCGTACAGCATAAGTCCTCACTCGAAGACGAAGACCCCAGTCAGAATCAGCAGGGCGAGTCACTTGAATCAGGAAGGTGTTGAACGAAAGGTTACAGAAAATGTGAATACAAATCGCAGTGTTAAGCGTAAACTGGATTCGGAAGAATCCTTTGATACAGATAATAATGAGCATAGTATAAAGGTCACATCATTCGAAATTTCGAAGAAAACAATAATATTTCCAATAAACGAGAATCACCGGTTTCAAAAGTTCGAAGTGTTTCAGTGGATATCGATAGTGCATTCAGGAAAGTTGAAAAGCAGTCGGTTTCTGGAACCTCATCTATAGACCGAAGGAGCAAAATTAGAGCTGACAGTAATGTGAACTAAGATGATTATGAGGCGGCAATGCGAAAAGGCCAAGAGCACCTTGTAAAACACTTGTATAGCAAAACGTTTATTCCACCGAATTCAATTGCAGGGCGATTCATTGGTGGGCTAGGAGTTATAACAAACTGGCTGGTACCTAAATCATCAAACGTTCAGTCCTATTTCGATCCCAGGTTATGCAAAGAAGAAATGCACATATTCTCTGTTTACAAACCAGAACGATTGCAAAAGTTTCAAACCCAAATGCAACTTATGAGACCAAACCATATCAAAATTTTTCCAAATGGCGAAATGCATAGCAAATAGCTTCTCATGGACAAGTTACGGAAGTTGCAGCTTCCGAGCTTCCTGACGACCAATCCAATGGTTGATAAACTGCTGCAGACGACAACTACACAGGCCATGCTGCAGCGGCCAATCCAACAGCTGAATCTAGCACAGAACTGGTGCGCAAAGTGCAACGCGACGTTCCGCATGACTAGCGATCTTGTGAATCTCATGCGTTCCCATCACAAGCGACCCTATTAAGAGAAAACGCAAGGAGAAACTGTAATGTGACGTTTGTAAAGAGACATTTAAAGAACGCCACCACCTTGCGCGTCATATGACGTCACATTCGTGATTCGATAAGTTAAGTCATAGAAATGCATGTGCCAAAATTAAACGATTATCATACTAAAGGGGACTCACGTGCAATAGTGCTGCTGAAAATATTTTTTTGAATGATTATTTTTAAATTAAGTGAATAAACAACCCATATACACATATGATATGACTACCATATTTGTTGTTGTTTGTGCTGTTGTTGGAAAGCAAATTCACAAATAGCCAAAGTTACTGTGAAAGGACTTGTAGTATTTATATATAGGTTTTAAACTAGATTATCATTATATCAGTTTGATTTTGATTAACGTCTGTTAGTTTGTCGTCATGGTTAAAAATCGTATTAGAAAGTATTGTTTCACAATATGTTATTTTATACGAAATATAAATGTTCGTTAGCAACTGAATATGTGTTGTGTACATTTTAATGTCATGTAACTGTTTTCCTGACATATATTGCATGTGTGTTTAATTTAAATTATATCATTAGAGTTCTATTATGTAGGCATAAATAAATCAAAATGTTTAAGTACAACGTTCTATTCCTGAAAACGCTGTATTTTCTAAAATTTATAACGAATTCGCAATATTGTTTAATGATTTAAGAAGATTAAATTTAGTGACAAATATATAATTCTATAGGTCTTAATGAGAGCATATAATCGTTCATTACAAATAAACAAATATTTATTGAAATACTTAAATGTATTCCAATATACATCATAATTCAATTTTTAAGATTTATTATGTCCATTCATAAAATCCAGTATTATTATATGTATGTACGTTTATGTTTTCAATGCATCTACTCTATATTATTACAGGTTCAAACTAGTGTTTTAAATTGTTCTCTTTCAGTAAAGGTAATTTTAAAATTATAATCATAATCCATTTCAAACAATGAGTAATTTTACTGGAAACGGTAACATAGGTAAGTAGGTCTTTTACGAAAGAAGACAGTTCCATCCTATACGGATCGGTAGGCACAGTCCATCTCAGTATCGGCAAATCAAAATAATATTGTGATTCTATACTAAAAGACAATCGGCTTGTTCCTATCATCATTGCCTATGCAGATGAAATATTGTATAAAATAATTGGAACAGTAAGACGTGTCAAGCATGTCTCAGATGTTTACATTAATACGAGTTTGCTATCAATTTGATATATAATGCACACCCTCGTAATCTCGCTTCTTACGCTGACATATGCTCAACAAACCGAATGATTTGGACAAATATCGCAAATTCGTTGAGGATGCCGCGTATTCGGTCATATATCATACAGATGTGCCATCAATCTACCGAATATTCTATATTCAAGACCAACACGCGTACCAAAATATTTGTAGCGGCGTTGTCTGCTTATTGGAATAGTTGTGTGTTTGTTTCGTAAATAATATTCTGTCCAAATTAAATAGTAGCTAAGTTACATGAATCAAAGTGTTGATTTTAAGAGTTGGCGAAACCACACAAATATCTTGTTGCAATTAAAATAAATCTCATAAAATTTTCAAAATTGATGAATTTTCAGACTACATTTAGATAAACATTTGTGTTACAAATCCATTAAGCTCTTCGCAAATAGCATCAATTTACACGATGGAACTGCTAAAGAAGTTTAAGTTTTTATTCCTCCCAGCAATCCGATTGGGCGATGCCTTGACATTAGAAGCATGGATCAAAAGCCCGCATCGGTTACCACATTTTTAATCAAAAACAAGATATAGATTGGATGCATCCACCCAAATCATTTTGCTGTATGCATATGTTCAAAAAGACCAACATTCATCACAAATATCTCGAAATTTGCCGCTTTTTCGGCGTTTATATGCAAGGAGATATTGACAATCTATCAATCAAATTTAAGAAACGGAATTTTTGTTTCGCCATTCGTAGAAAACGTTCGTTTGTTTCTTCTGCATCGAATCAAACTGATTGAAATTTGTCGAAATGTTTTGAAAAAAATGCAATATGTTTAGCCGATTGCGAACATTCCATGTTTAGCATATTAATATACGTTTTCGTAACGAGAGTTCAAAAAAGATACATGTAATTTCTAACTGAAATGTATAGATTGCAAGAGAATGCCATGCCGGCTTGCCGGATGTGTTGGTTATTGAATCTAAGCAAAACGAAATGAGACAATTAAATATACAACCAACGCATGTTGCGTTTCAAATTGACTACTTCTTTGCTCAATGTATTTTCAATAAAGTTTGTAAAACATTAATGGTAATTTCACAATGTAAACATTGGAATTGACATGTGGTTATGAGATCTTATATTCAAACTTCTGTGATGACATAACTTTTGAATGCCCTTAAACTATAAATCATCTGTTATGTTGCGACTTTTCCCCAAGCACTTTATCCTTTTTTAACACTTTCATTTTACTATTTTTTTTATTTTGATTATTTTACATGTTAATGTAATTTATTCCCTTAACCAATGATTATCATATGTATGCTATTCTTGGGATTATGTCGTAAACACTTAAAGGTGTATGCGTCCTTGTATGATAGTCATTTTGAAGTCAGATGTTTTGTAAGGGATGAGTACATTGTTTGCTTATCACTATAACAACTGTAATGTAATACAACAATCTGGTAAATGTTTTGTTTGTATATCAAAAGGTGATATTTTACGTTAAATATAAAGAAAATTCATTAAAAGACTGCGTAGGGCGATAGAATGTTAAATACAATTATTTTCCGTTAAACATAGATTAGAATTAATTGATGGAGCACATGTCTTTTAAATTGAATTATTGTTCGACTCATTATAATTTATTCTACATTATCTTTGCTTTACAAATACATAGTTTTATAACCAGATGTATGCCAAAAATATCTTAAACGATTTTGATTCCTTAGAGATTAGTCAATCGTTACGGAATTATCTTGCTGATTTCCGTATTTATAAAAGAAATCTTGATTTGTGCTAAAATTGCGATTACTTTACACAGTGACTAACATAAAATGAGCAGCTAAATATATATTCTGCTCGATCACTAGTCAGATCACTGACCGTTGCTCTGAGTAATCCATCATTAAATAAATACATAGTCAGAATAATAGCATCCATACCGATTTAGAAAGGCAACAATTGATAAGAGCATAACGAACATATTTAGATTGAGGGCACTGGCAGGATTAACAGATATTTGATTAAGTGGACTACTTGGAAATGCAAACATCGCTTTGTAAATGACTACCTCCAGAAGACGGAAGGCAGACTCGTTGAACGGCTTATTGCAAACTGTTTCGTCATATTGAGATCATATTATTTTATTCCGAATTTCATTGATAAAATTGATTAAATGAAAAGCGGTTGATAATATTGAAAAGGCTTGTCTTTGTTCATGTACTTATTCGGTAGTCATACTACATACATTAATATGCAAAAATCACATACTTGAATTCTGTTTAAAAGTGCGAATGGTTTAAGTTGCACATATCATATAACAGCAATCATTTAATATATCTGAATCTGAAATTGGCATACACAAAAGTATATCAATTATTATATTTTAGTCAAATACGCAGTGAGAAGCTATTGCTTCCAATCGTAATCAAATATATGAACTGTAAATGTATGGTTACACAACTAATGATATACAATCTAATAGTTACAGACGCAGCGTTCCACTTAGGATTTGTAACAAAGAGTGACATCGTTCAAAATTTATTCAGAAAGCATGAAACCTTCGAGGCCACATTGACTGACCACATTTTATATTTTGACAACCAACTAAACAGGCACCGGTTTCAATGATATTAGTGATTTTCATACTCATTATGAACACAATAACACATGGCGGAGCTGGGCCGGACGTCTATAATTAAACATATTATACTATTTTGGTCCTTCACTGAAATTTAGACAGAACCAGCTTTCCGTTCTTTTATTTTGATTCAATTGATTTCGCAATTTATGGCGTATTTCATGTGACGTAATTTCAATGACAAAACTAGCTTGACTCTCTGGATTTTAGGACAACAATTCGGATGAGGAGGGTTTTTATTTAACAGTTAAATATTTTTTAAACATCGAACGATTCATGCATAATTGGGGGCTCGGATACAAATAACAATATTGTAATCGTTTCTACAATCGATTTCGTAAATCGTGTGTTTGGTGACTGTGTTAAGCATTCGATATAATCGTTTTAAAAGCGTGATTTAAAATCAATATAGATAAACAGATGGAATAACAGAAAATGGAATTACAAATCTAATTTATTTTATTATTATAAGAACCGGATTTAAGTTGTCATCGAGGTAAATGTGTCTTTAACCATAAATTTTGCTGTTTGAAGAATCTTGTTAAAGTATAAATAGAGGCATCAATTAAATGTACATATGAGTTTCAGATTCAATCAATATTTGTGTCATACAAATTGTGTGCTACGTGTCATTGACATTATGTTCAATTCTTCCGTTCAGTTGTAGCTTAATTTTATTGATCACCGTTGACTAAGACTGATTGTGGACTCCATTTTGTTCAGTACAATCCGCGCGATCCCATTCTTTTCTGATATGACAAATCAGCTCGGATTAGCGGGCCGATATAATTTATATTGGAACGCCATACACGAATATCCGGACGGTGTTTTGTTACTATTTATAGTAACGATATGTGATATAATTGCATGTACGCATACATATCCATTAAAATATTATTGTGTTAAAGTGTTGAAATTGGTACAGAGTCTACAGAGACATATAAAACAGTATAATTGGAATAGCCTACAACAATGCATGGTTTTTAAGAAATATGTATTCTATGTGGTGCTATAAATACAAACTTTAAAATAGATTTTATTGCCGTTTCAAATTGAAGAAACTATTACAAAAAATGAATACTCACTTGTATTTATTTAACAAGTATAAACATTCGTTCAAGTTGAAAGAAACAAGCTTCAACTCTATGTAATGATTTATATAGAATTCAAAATCCATTTTGAACCATTTTAAACCATTTAAGAACATCCGTTATTTGTGACGTATACGATTTCCTTTATTTGATCCAATTTATATGAATCACAACACCACCAACAACAACAAAGCACACGCATTGAAACCAATCTATCGGTATTTGTCAAAAATGACAGTCTATAAAAATGCCCATATTTCTTCCTTCATTTCCACGAGAAAGGCAATCTGCTTGCTATTTATTCCGCCAGTTCAGTGAATGGAAACGTAAGGGTCTCTTATAAGGTCTGTAATGAGCAAAGCATGTATGGATAGAGTTTACAAATTAGCAAATGTCATCAGCGTTTGCCCTCGACAAACAACCATTGTGCAAGTTTGTTTTTAATCCAGTTTGGATATTAACAAAATCAGAATATGTATATTCTGTGATACATATTATCTGGTATTGTAAATAATTATGGAAGCGCTTAACACTGGAATAACCAGCACAATGTGTTATTAATTGATGAGTGATTTACTTCGTGCATCAGCTAGCTTGCGTTCATCATATTCTTTGATTTTCTCGACATCACTATATATGTATTAAATCGTTGGTAAATTGACAAACACTAGAGATCACATCTTAATATTTTTTCATGAAAATGAACATTTCAAAAGGAGGTCAAAATTATTTTGATATTATATTGTGTTTGGATATAAGATTATTCATAAGAAATTAACACGCAAAAAGAAAGTGGTCTGAAGCATTGTTTATAACTTAAGAATAATGGATGTTTCTCCACACACCTTTATACTAAAATGTATGACAGGAATATAAAAGGCTAAATAATGAGAAAAGAACAAGTGCTGATAATTTAAAACTTATCAATTATATCCAAATATAAAAGTCAATCGCAATATATATCATAAACATATGTGTACGAGAACTGGATTTACGATTATGTTCACAAAGTTATCGTAATTGAAGTCGCGGATGATTGTATTGCACCCTTCGTATGGCTCCCGATACACAGATGATGAGACTATAACGCTTCAATGATATCAATACCATTTGTGTGACGCAACATCTGATAAGTGCATAACAAACATATTTACATTAAGGGCACATATATTTGATTAGGTGGCATACTTGAAACTGCAAACATCGCTTGATAAAAGACGGGTCAAACGGCAATGGCGAATTTTATAGACATTTACATAACGTCGTTTGGAGGCATCTGATCTATTCAAAAGTGAAATATTGTGATTGAGGTTAGAAATTGGAATTTCAATCTAAATC
The DNA here is from genome assembly GCF_020536995.1 of Dreissena polymorpha. Classification (NCBI taxonomy): domain Eukaryota; kingdom Metazoa; phylum Mollusca; class Bivalvia; order Myida; family Dreissenidae; genus Dreissena; species Dreissena polymorpha. Next base: position 86,587,910 of record NC_068356.1, read on the forward strand.
AAGTTTAGTTATGCATTTGATAAAATAATAATTCTTATGTTTACGATTGATGCAGACATGAAATCTGGTCTTAGCAATTCAGAGGTATGAGGTTACAACTACATGTATATTAACAGCAACTATTTTATTTCCTTTGTCTAAAAATATGCTTTGCATGTCTTTAAAGAGGTAATATCTACATGTATATTCATAAATATTCTTTCATTTCTTTGTATACTACATATTTATAGATGAAACTTTATATTTACTTCTTTGATTAAAAATAAAACGATCAATGTTTTCCACTGGCAGAATCAATTGCCAGCAGATTTATTAAGTGTGAATTGAACATTCGTTCTTTAATTTTCCATGCTAGAAAGAAATGCGCCACGAGTGAACATATTATTTTTCTATGATCACGTGTGAAATAACAAACGATCTTACACTATCATGAGCAAATATTCTGTTTCTGGTATGCCCTTTTTAAGAAAATAATTTACAGCTGTTTCCCTTTCGCTGAAAAGTTTCCCTTTCTACCATTGCGCGCCTCAATACATTTCAATACACAGAATGACGTAATTATTTCGACGAAATGAGGTCACAGTTCAACTTTTTTACAATGTAAATAAACAATGAAAAAAGAATAACAATAAAAATAAAATTTGTAAGATTCGGTGGAATTCCGATTCGAATTCATTCGTGATCATAAAAATCTTGATATGATAATCTAAAAATAGAAAACGTTGTTCCGAAAATTTGTTATTTTCACCGGTGAAAAAAACAATTTGTTTATTTTTACTGCTGGCATTTCACTTCAGAAATTTCATATTTTATCATAAGGTATAAAGAAGGCTCCATAATACTGTGGGCGACATGTCAACTTTGCTCATAGCAATTCCACAAATGATGTCAGGTAGAATCATATTGATGAAGCCCAAGTTTACATAGTTCAGTTTTAGGTGCGTTAAAGACTTCATTACTGGTAATGCCATTCAAACGCGTCAATAATGTTTAAACTAACCTATGCTAAGTTTTCGGAGTGCCCTCTTTGTTTTGATTACTGTTTAAGTATCCATCGTCAATGCTAGTAGACAATTGATCTTTGAACACTGAAACATATGGACGCGCTTTAGGAAGCCGGATTTGGCATGGCATGTATTACATGTGAATGGTTCACGCTAGTAAAGCCAGTCATTTCATATGTACCATGCATTCCACGGATGAATATTCTCCGTAAGGATGCAAAGGAATAGTCAAATACTGTCTCAACAGTTCGATCAGGTTCAATATCAGTACGTTAAATTATTCGAATTGACTTAACAAGTAACACGATTACATAAAAGAAAGTGTTCAAGATTGAAGTCATAATCCAGTTTATTGGCACGAATCAGCAGTATTATCACAGGCAAACTCTGCTAGTCGTTAAGTCAATTAAATGCCGTGTATATTAATGTTACGGGCAAAATTATTTAAAAAGGGTATACTTTATACATACGAAGACGCTTTAAACCCATCAAATTAAAATGAGACCGCATTAAAAACGTTTCAAAAATCAACAATAAGGTATGTTTATGACTCAAATTATCGTTAATAAGTATATATCTTACTGAAAACTTACTTTGACGTTTTTTTTTTTGCACAGCGATAATACTGCATCTAAACAGAATTGGTGTCGCATCGTCTGTGAAATGTTTATGAATATATTTCATATTTGTATTTGTACAAAAGCCATAGTCCATGGCGTAAATGCAACACTCAAAATAAAACGGCTTCGACACACAATTTAAACAGAAAGACGACGCCATTATTGTTGTGTTTTGTGTTGGCATGTCATATAACTGATTTGGCAACGATATATTACAATACCAAGCCAATGCTGGTTCAAGTCTTCTTAAAAAACAAACGGAATATAAACAAGTGCCACATAATGAAGGATTGGCGTGCGGAAAGGGGATCTATGGAGTGGTTGCTTAAATGAATTAAATGTCGGCTAATCACACGTCAAATTCGCGCTGATAGTTTCACAGGGTTTTAGGCTGATGTATGATCGTTATACTCTTCTATGTTTTTTTTCCGTCTGTTTTTTAATGTTTTGCTTCAGAGTTAAGACTAAATATTTCTTCTTTTATTCCGGAAGGGGCCATCAATTGTGTCTGCATTGTATTTCAATGTGTATTGAAAAAATAACTATCCATACAATTGGCACATTTAAATGTATACATCAACGTGTGGACTTTTCCGAAATATAGGACCTTGACTTCATGACATTTCAGATGAGTTAGACATGAACGAAGAGAATTTTGTACGAATTAAATTGCTTTTGTGTTTTTTTAAATGTGGAAATGGGTTTATAACTCATTTTATGTAATGTGATTACATTTTGATACGCTTTCATCTGATGTTGATCATATTTAAGTGGCGCGAAATTAGTCAAACGTAATTGGCGATTTTTCTGGAGAACTTATTTCATTTGATACCCCATCAATAGGTCCCACAGAAATGCTTTGTCCACAGCCAGTTTACTTTAATACAATCACCGGAAAATTAGGTGAAAACATAAAGGGGGAATAAGATTTACATAGGGCGACGTGTGTTTGTAATGGTAACGCGGAACATGACATTCGAAACTGATTTGGAAAACACGATAGAGGATTATTAAATTGAAGTGTCACAATTTGAGAGAGCTTGATATATTAAAACAAATGTAGCTAAACGACACGATATACGCGTGTACATTCACGGTGAATGATTTGATTCTGATGGATATTAACAAGAAATTTTATCAATTATGGAAACACATGCGATTGTTGCTAGTAGTATCAGAAATGGGGTAGTGGAAAGGGGAATTGTACTTTATCATAAGTTAGAGAAATATAAAAAAGTAAAACGCTAGTCACATCAAGAAGAGATATATCTTCTAATCATATCGCGGCTCTTTATTATTGAAAGTGACAATAGGCTAACAAAATATACCAAGGACAAAAGCACATGACCAACATAAACACAAATAAATAAAACTCGAGTATGTCTTGGAGCGTTTACAATAATGGGTAGCATGTCTTCTATGAGCGCAAAATTCTAATCTTAGCCTAGATCTACTCGCTTTGGAGGCATATGAACTCATTCGCTTATGAAACCCTTTCACGTTCCTTAAATGAATAAATCTATGTGCACACAGACAAAGTCATCAAAATTAATGTCCGAACACGTTCTTTACTAGAAATCAGTGCAACGATTTAGTCAACAATTGTCATTACATATACACAACTACAGATGCTGATTAATTGACATTTTAATATAATAATTGAAATTTTGTTAAATAAATTACGGCACAAGTGCCATGTTAAATATCGTTTGTAAATTCGTTATGGTTGCATTGTCTTTCCATAATAATCACTGTGTGTTCTCTCCAAACAAACTTAACTAAATACAGAAAACGATTTTCCTAAAGGTCAATTAGGAATTGTGGTCCCTTTAGATTTGTCTTCCAAAACTTGTATTTTGCAATGCGTAAACAATCTAGACAAATTTCTCTATAGAGGCAAATTAATATGCTTAGAGAAGCAGTCCATACATATCTTCCAACTTCATCAATTAAAGTTCGAAATATATCATACTTAAATAACTTTAATGACTAATAGTTCAGAATTAGATAAACCACAGACTGCAAAGTGAGCGATTGATGGTACTGGTCAATTAATAAGCTCGGTAAATAAAATTTGTCTTCATGGGGAAACAGTTATTGGGGCCAATAATTCTTGCTTAAGCCAAGCTCATTAATTGGAAAAGAAAATTCGGGAACTCTCAGAGACTCGAGGCGTTAAAGATTGCTTTACTTCGTGTTTGCCATACAAATAGCAAAAACATCCAGGGCAGCGACACGTGATCAAGTCTCAAGAAATACTACGTCAGAAGTAATTCAGCACCGAATATGTTGATTACTACGCCATATACTCGTGTATAAATATTTACCAGAAAAGCAAACAACTGTTTCACCTTTTTTAATAAAAGTTACAGCATGGATTTTTTTCTAATGGATTAAATGTTCAGACTGGTTACATTAATGTTAACTTTGTAAACACGCCTTTGGCTAATATCCGTCAATTCAATCATCATCTTCAAGAGATAAACTTTTTGTTAGATACCACAACAAATCATGTTCTTGGTACGGTAAATAAACGCATTTGAATTCTATGCCAAATTCATCGTAAGCCAAATCACCAGTTCCAAAACGAAATCATAAACAATTTAAATAAACCAAACCTTTGCGATTTATCAAGAATGCTAATAAAAGTAAAAAAGTGTTCTTCTGTTTATTCGTCAGTCTTCCATATAAACTTTCGTAAGTACTATCAGAATAAAGTAATTACTGCAAAACAGTAAAATTAAAATCCATCCAAAAGCCCATCTCACCCTGGTTTATAATTTAACTGCGTATGAGTCCCGAGCGCGGTTCCAATATGATATTGATTGTTCCCCCAATTACATCTGGAAATAACGCGTCCACATACGGGACACTCGTGGTTATAAGAAATTCATCTGAAATTCGTATTATACGTTTTTACGTTATCGTGTACGTTACTGATGACGCCTAAACATAGGGCGTTAATTAGGTATTGGATAATGTTCCGAACGAAATGAAAAACAAAATTATGCAAATAAATTGAAGTATATGCTTCATATTACTTTGTATACATTTTTGGCCGAATTGAAACCATCAGAAGATTGTTTATGTATTGGAAGTTGAAGCTTTTGCTCATAAATAATTTGAATCAAATATTAACTCTCATCGTTTACAAAACTCATTTTTCATTAGGTAAGCAAGGCCATATGGTGACCGTGTATTAACTCATTTTAGATGTGACATATTAAAATATTCGGTCCGTACGGTGCATAACGTCACGGATGTACACACGATGATGTCATGACTTACAGTACAGCTCATTGTTTCCTCTTTATTACGTTGATGCCAGAGTAAGAAATGTTCTGTGTACGATAACATCGGTAGACGGATACTTACAGACGGAGCACGGTGTAATACTCGGTAGGACATTTATATTGGGCTCAAGCTCAAAAAAAAAATAAAGATACACTTTACTACACCATGCATTGTCAGTACGGAGTTGGATTACGAAAAAATCGGATTAAAGCTTTGCAGTTTGGGACCAAATCGCTGATATCTTGTTTTCCACCCGTTAAAGACCCGCAAAAGGTGACGATCCGTAATTATTACCGATGTTTGAATAGTTTTTGCATATTTTATTTACAAAGGTTATCAAAAATAAAATATATAAATGCTATTGGACATTACCATTAAAAATGAGCATTACAACTTGTTTTGAGGTCAAAATACAGTGTCCTCCAAGTGAATTGTGTTTACAAACAAATCAGTTTATTTACATCGCTGCTTACTCAATCATGCCGAGCGATTTTGAGCCGGTTTTCCGATAACAAATTTTGATTGGCCGGGAAAAGTCGCAATTACAAGAAATCAAGAAAATGAAACATATATTAAAATCAACGCGCTGAAGGCAATGCAGTTGTTCGCTCTTTCAACGTATTTAATATTCCTTACAGTCACCGGACATAAACTTTTGAACACCAATGTAATTTACTTTTAATTGTCTACAGTGGTGAGATTTTGAAAAATGAGGAAAATGTCATTGATTAACAATCTCTAATAATTTCATGCAGGATTCTCACAAACTCCACTAATGATAACAAAGATGAAAAAAGAAATTCAACGTATATCTAAGTTGACGCTAAGGAAATGTCTTTAAGTCTAACAAAGAAAGAACCACACCATAATTCTAATAATAAATGCATTGGAATTAACGAGCTTTGTATTAAATTGTCTATCAAACCAAATTAATGAAATATTAAATATGTTAAGCCTGAAATTGAATGCTTCATTTAATGTGTTTTTATTTCATTTTTATTCATTTTCATGTACTGACATTAACGCGTAACTCCTCTACTCCACCGTCACCAATATTTTTATGAACGAACCATCTACTGTACTGTTAATTCGAAAATTAATGTATTTTTTCTATAGTTTTAATGGATTAATACTTTTTCATCGTGTGCATTTGTTCCGATTTATATTTTTCACCCTAAAATACTTAATGTTCTTAATTCAACGTCTATATTGAGTTACAAGACCTGGTCTGTTGCAACATGCACGCTTTTCATGCATGGAACTTTACAGACGACATCAACTATTTCGAAATCTTTTAAAAACACATTTTAGATGCGTATAAAGGGACTTTAATCAGTCAATATTAACAAATGGCTTTAAAAAGCGAAATATACATACATGTACTGAAATAAAATTGCTATCGCGTAGATTCTTTAATGGTTGTTGTTTTGACAACTTACTCGCCATAAGGATTCACTTGCTCACCATTTCATTTCAACTTTTCATTTGTTACTATTGTTTACAATTAAAATGTGTGAGGATGATGCCCGACATTGTCTTTAATGTACTGTATTAATTACCGTTTTATATTACGTAAATGGCAACTGTTTGGCGACTAGAAAGTTACTCTCATGGCGCATCTTTGTCAGAATACATGACTGTAATGTGGCTTGTCAAATTCACCTCGGCAGCCCGAGTATTCGCGAACGAATAGACTAGTGCATGGTGGCAAATGACAACTTTGTGTGCACCGGTAGACAATTTAACGACAGATCATGTCATGACTCGTACCCCAGAACGGTTTCCTCAGCACATTGAGCGTACTCGGTACCGCCGACCTTCGACACTTCCATTATCTTCATAGGCCATCACATTGAAATCCTGGCCTGTATCTCTGTCACGCTCGTCCTCTACGCTGCTAGTTCCTCTGTACCCGTCCCTCTTCCTGCGATGTAGTTAAAACCTTTTTTTTCCTACGGACCATTCCGCTTAGCGATTCTTCCAAATTCTGGGATTCAGCGAAGTAAGCAGGAGAGGACGTCCGGGTCGAGGGATGACAGTACTCGCTTGATTTCAGCCTGATCGCGACTCCCCCCCCCCGATCACGACGTGCATTTTCCAGCTTCTGACTGAGCTCTGTTAAACTAATGAATACTATATCATTTATAGAGTTACCTTAAACTTTAATCGCGAGCTTACAGATTCAATGCCATTGGCGATTTTGTCGATCGGAAACGCTTAAATATATTATCGTGCATTTGAAATAGAGTTAGAAAAATACGCTTTAAATTATTTAATTGAACAAAAATATTTAAATTATAGTTATTGATTTTTGTCACTTGTTTGCCACATATTCACCGCTGAAATTTGTGTTATTAATTGCACGTGTTTCAAACCACACGTAAATGTATGAAAATAAAAATTAAAATACGGGAGTTCACATCATTTGTGTCCTCAATTTGCTTATAATGAGTTCATTTGGTCACCATCGAAATATATGGTATTGAAATATTTGATAAACATGCAGTTTTCTTATGACATGCAGTTTTTTTCGACACATTCAGATCATACTTTATTAGCCGCGTCATGCGAAAATAGGTCTAACGCCACGTTGACTAGCAAAGCTAAAGCCCTGTTTGCGCAGTTGCGCAAGGTTTCATGGTCTAATTATGTATCTCCTGACCTACTGCGGGATGCACAGGCTGGAACATAGCTACGCTAGTCGCATATGGCATCAGACCCATTTTTACATGACGCGGATTTATAAAAAATATAAATGTAACATCTTTGCACGATACTTTTCGATAGCAAATTTAAGTCAAACTGTGTTATTATTAGCGAACTGGCAAATTAAGGAAGCGTTTCAGTCTTTCAAGAACGACTTCCATACAGACTGAAGATTACGGCAAACATTTGTGGTTAGATAATGAAACGATTTCATGAAACTATATTGTTTGGTAGTTTGTGTGTCTCATCTTTTAAGCAATAATGTGTTATCAACGTTTATCGATAGTCCATTGTGTCTTTCCCGGACGATTTAGTACCGAGTCAAAATGCAAAGTATTATTTAAACATATATCAAACACACAAAACTATCAAAAATGGCCAACCCAAGCAGTTTGTTGTTTTCTGTTGAGTTTCAGCGAAAGTTGATAAATAATCTCCGATTGTCACGAATCCCCCCCCAATGAACTGCGTTTTGCTTATCATTATAAAACAATAATGAAATGGAATTCATGTGAATATTAAAAAAAACGTTTTTCTTTAAATATTTTTTTACTTTTCCGTTTTCTTCCGTTTATCTCATGAAGAATCGGCCGATATTAATTAAGGTTGGTAACTAAAAACCTCATCTGCACACGTGAATGTGTGAATTTCAAAGTTCATTTATAAGTCCTGCTGCAGATTTCCCAGCCAGATCAGATTGCCCCCACCCCCCGCAGTACTTCAAGAAATCAGTGTCAACAGTCAAGCGCTATCAACGAAGTTACGCAATAAACACGCGTGACCTTATACTACTGCGTTATTATCACGTTCCCCACTACACGTGTTTATCTTTTCCCACATCTGTTAATAGATTCTAGTTACATCTAAAAAATATATTCGGTTTTAGCGATTAAGAAGCATTTTTGATGTTGTCTATCGTATCCCTGTAGTAATTGTTGAACTCATGTTCAACGTTTTATAAATTGAGAACTGTTAATATATACAAGCGTAACCTGATACTATTGCGTTGTTATCACCCCCATGCAGTTGGACTCTCCATTGTTTATCGGCAGCCGCATCTATTAATAGACTCAGATTATGAATGAGCTGAGCAAAAATACTACGGCATGATGACGCAGCAGAAAGTGGACTATTTTAATCATTCATAAACACTCTGTTCCGCGACACATATAATACAATAATTGTTTATTGATTCGTTTCTATATAAGCTCCGTTCGAAACCATCACATTTAACACGATATTCATATAATGTTTCCATTTGTGAATGAATATAGTTGGAGCGCTCAAACATCTTGCATTAATTATACAATTCGTTCTCGCGCGGATACGGCATGTGTGGCGGGAAGTAGGCTTTCCGTAGATAAGCCGAACTGACGCTCACAACTTACAAGTATGCATGATGCTATTTCATGAAAAAACTAATTATTGTATAACACAAAAATATCTACCCGATCTCATTTTCTCTTTCTTTGTTTACGAGAATATTGTGTTGTTTGTACTACGTCATCAATATATGCGTACTTTACGTAAGAAGCCGAGGAACATCGGAGATAGCGAAAATGTACGGAAATTGCAAAGTTATAAACATTTCTGCACATTATGAAACGGGTATATCTTCCATAATTTTTGACAACGTTGCACCTAAGCTGTGTTATTATCATGCAAGATTAACTGAAATCCGGTAAAAAATAGACCACTTTATATGCATTATAATTGGATTGTCACCTTTTACGAGCCTTTAACATTACTTTCGCTTATACATGTACATGTTATATTCAACTACTAGCTATGCCGGTAAAAGCAAACACAAATCTCCAATTATTTATTATTTGTATGTAAAATTGTTCTTATAATATGGCAATCCGTGAAAGTTAATACATAGTTGAAATATCATGTATTATTAAAACAGTAAACGTCGTGTAAATCCTTTGTATCACAACAAGTATTTTAATCGATTATCATAACGTGGTTTTTAGTAGAGGAAGGGATATGATTGAGCAGTGTTCTAAACAATTCCTAGCTGAGTTGAATTCAACATATTTTAGTCAATAAATGTAAGCATATACAAGCTTAGCCAAACGAATATATCACACATGCGACCAAATACGTGTGGCATATTCGGTAGAATTATTCACTGGGATTACACAAATGATCCGTTAAATATGGTTTTAGCAATGCTCTGCAGCCGTATGTATGTAAACAATTGTTGGGACCATGTGTATGTTAGAATGCCGCTCTATAACGGAATGTATCACATAGTATTGCACTTTCATTATCGGAAGCACTTTACACTTGTTTTTTTTTTCATCAAAAGACAATCAAGAGTAAACTTATCTGAGTAACATTTATTGGAAACAAACAATCTTGTACAACTACTCCTGTGGATTTATACGACATTGGTCGTTGACTGTAATTGGGCTGGTCTACTATCTCCGCTACATTGTTATTTGTAGAATGACACGTTAGAGAATCAAGCATCGTGTTTTGCAGACTTAAATAGGTAAATACGTTCAGCAATTTGTTTTTATTTGCGCTTCCAAAATGAACATTGCTCGTGCAAAGCACACTTTAAGAGATATGTGTACAATAATATATAGGCTTTCAGCGATGACATGTTTTATCCGGCATCTCTAAGCTTTCATGGGCTATCCAAGGTTACAACACGCTTTGACTTAACTTTCCTTCTGCTTGAACTAAGCTGTATCATATTGCTTACGCCTAGGTTGTTATTGTTTTATTTGTCTGTAATCTTGATAAAAGAAGTTTGACAAATGTAATTAAATTATCCTGTGTGTTTAAAAATGAATAAATATATCGTTGTCGATTGTGATGGTTGGATATATATATCCAAAAATGTAAACATTTCGCAATTTAAACCCAATTGAATATAAAGTCCGCATTTCCTGTTTTATATTTTAGCCCTGAATATGTGAATTAGAAAGTTAAACTTAAAAAAAAATGTACGGTGTAACAATTCAGGTTTTAAAAACGAAGCATTATTTCATATACCGTATATTATGATCAATCACATAATTATATTATTATTACACACTTATATAAATGTTGAGCAGGAAGCATATGTTAATGTATGTGTAAGATGGATACAATTTGAAACTAAAACATGATCATATAGATGGTTATACTGTATGTTACTTTATACTAAACAAACATGTGTATGCTGTGTTACGATATTGAAAGCCGTACAAAGTTATTGTGAAGCAACCATATAGACCTCGCATAACAATAAAAAATTATAACTCCTGAAGTCTAAAATTTAAAGGTATTGGCTTTTTTGTGCCACACAAATAAATTGAAAAGAGTATTCCAATTTATGTATATTCTAATACCAGTTGTCATTTCCAGTACATTAAGCACACGAGGTTAGAATATGAATCCGGAGTATCCAGTACAAACAGTGATCATCGTCGAACTTCAGGCTAATTTCAAATACTATACATATCAAAACGTTGATTTTTGACGCCATATTTGAAACTAATCATAGTAGAAAGAATAATATCTTGTTTCGCATCATTTCACCAATATTAAGTTGGTCCAAAAACAGAACCAAAGCCAACCGAAAGTTATAAATAATTTGTCTTTTTTCTAAAGCGCTTGTCTGACTAAAATAAGAATAAATCTGTTGAAACACACTCGACATCTGTCTTCAGCGATCAATAATCGGACTTTTATTTTTACAAAATTAATATGAAAACAACATGATTTTATTCGCCCATCTAATGGATTCCATTAATTAAAGCGGATTGTTGAAGCATGAGTTTTTGAACACTCTAAATTTCTATGGTATGTATAGTTTTAGCATACTATGACATTTTTAGCAGGCATATTTTAAGCATACTATGAAATTTATATTGCAGGCCTAGTTTGAACATACTATAACATTTCGAACATTCATAATTTAGCATATTATTACATTTGTATGGTCAGCAAAGTTATAGCATACTATGACATTTTTATTGCAGGCTTAGTTTTAGCATATTTTGACATTTCTATAGTAGGCATAGTTATAGAATACTTTGACAATTCTTTTGCAGGCTTAGTTTTAGTATTCTTTGATATTTACAGTAGGCATAGTTTGAGCATACTGTTACATTTCTACTGCAGGTCTAGTTATACTTCGACATTTGTGGTAGGTATAGTTACAACATACTATGGCATTTCTAGTAGGCCTTGTTATAGCATACTATGATATTTTTTAGACCTAGTTTAAGCATGCTATTGCATTTAAGTAAGATTAGTTTAGGCATACTGTGTCATTTATAGTAGGCCTGCTTTTAATAAAACTATGACATTTCTATGCCTATCTTCCTAAAGACGCAGAAGCTATTGTTGAAACAAACTGAAAATTTATTAAACTAGTATTTATGTGTTTTTTTTTCAGTTTTTATCGAACAATTGCAGTATTTACTGAACAATTTATACAAATGCTCACTACATGTTGTCTCAATTGACAAATTAATGCCTTCAGCTTAACAGATTAAAAAAAAGCGTAAAATTCTCTGATAAAATTAGGGAATTGGAATATCGACGCTTTATTAATTAAGAAATAGATTCGTCCAATCTTTTAGGTCATTTCCGTATAATTATATTGTTCGATCAAACGGTCATATTCATTGTGCAAAACACAGGGGCAGAAACATTTAGTCTGATGAGAAGTGACTGCTGTTTTAACCCATTTCATCGCCCGTCTTGGTATTATTGCACCAGACAATGCACGCTGACAGATTAAACCGCCAGAATACGAAAGATTTCACGAGTTGTGAACGCATTGCCGTTTATGTATAACATGTTATTGGACAGCTTTCATTTGCGACGGAAAATTAAACACGATCTCCGCTATAACTCATACCGTTTTTGAGCATTTACATTTGCAGAAATATTGAGATGTTTTTAGTGAATATGGATAATTGACTAAACTTGTGGGAAGACGACTACCATATTATGAAGGGACACATTTAACAATCAATGTTGTTTAATGCATACATTTAGGACCGCAATCTGACAAACACAGAATTGATTCGGCCCTATGAAGGCTTAAGTTCATTAGATTTCTCTTGTTTCCAGGCGGAATTATGATTGAAAACCGCTGATGTGTTCTCAGAATATAAAGTTTTACTTGCTCTCAGTACTGGTTGGTTTTGCAAACGTCTTTGATTACACAATACGTGATGTCATGTCAAATGCGTGTAGACCGATATTAAATTAATTAGTTTGCTAGATATTTGAGGATAACACGTTTCAGTTTTTTAACTATATACATACACTTGTGTAGAATGACCCACTTGTTCTTCTACTTAACGCTTAGATGCGAATTAATATGTACGGTACCCCCTTTAACCACAAATGCTTTGCAAGGACCGTTTCAATGCAGTGACACTGTTTAAAGTTTATTTAATTTGGTTGCCCTTTCGTAGAAACTTATGAGAAATTGAGGCACTTGCCATAAATAAAGGACCTCTAATAAACTAAAAATGAGATATCTCTTATGCAGGATTTTAACTTTGGTTCTCTTCATATTGCGGTAGAAAATCACAGATTTTTGATGAGTTGGGTTTCGTTGGTGTTATGCCATTTAAGGTTTGCAGTCAATTTTCGTTGTGTTCATGCCACTATGAACGCAATTGTTTAATATCAAAGTCCTCGATTCACGCCTCATAAAAATGTATGTTATCAGTACTTGAAAAATGAAATTTGTAATACCATATTAATAACAATCGTACTTATATTTATGAGCAACTATTGTTCACGCATACGTTTGCGTGACCGGAATATTCGACTTATTGCCATCCGCAATGCCAGGAAACGACAGAGGATTAAATATATTAGTAAGGGGTAGTGTGACATAAGTTAACGAAATTTAACGCAGAAGTGTATTAAATAAATCATTCGAACAAAACAGCTTTACAGACTCTCAAAGAAAAACAGCGAATACATTGATGCTCTTACTATACTCTTAAATGACAACAACAATTATGAACATAACCAAAGTTAAACAAGCGCGCGACAGATTTCTGTTTCTGATGACTCTGGTTTCGGCGCATTTTTTTTTTCGTATTTTAAAGTGTATGTTAAACAATATTGATATCACAATTGTCAAACTTGCATTATTGAATACTCAAACACAGGATTATGTAGAATCAAAGTTTAATGTTAAATGCTATATTATTTAACGAGCGGAATTTATAACACGGACCAACAAAGTGAATTGAATCCAAAATTAATACGTATATAGATTGTTACAGCTATCCTTGAAATCTCCCGTAATGTACATGCTGGTGATTATATTATTGGTAAATTACTAGACTCAGTCCGTGACAGTGTGTTAATGATCCGAAAGCAACATTACACTGGCCATGCCTATAACCGATATGCGTTTAATATTCGGTATTTAACAGCTTCGAGCAACAATTAGTTTTCTTGAGAGTCGCGCCCGTCTACTCGCAAACAATGCTTCAACACCGTGTTCGAATAAATTAACACAACCGAAATTTTGCATGAGAACAGAATTTCAGAATGTCCACAAGACACTCGATTTAACAATGAATACAATAAATAAAGTTCTGAGGTAGATTTTAATATTTCTTTGTTCTCAGCAAGAAGGTCTCCATGCCTTTTTATATCGAACGACTTAACATGTATTACTGTTATTTTCAAAAGCTAAACTTATGATTGTATACTGCACCACTATGTACTGTTACCGAAAGTTGATGACCCATTGATCGATATTCACATTTGTCTATACATTCACTTATTTGTACTGAGTATCTGTGTCCACAATTCATGGAGCAAAGCAAACATAAAATTCATTTTTACTTCTAGTCAGCTTGCGCATTTACCAGTGAAATATACACGGTATTTCTGATAGTTAAAATTATCATGAAGAGTTCTTATACATTTTCATAATATTTATAATTTTTCGTGAAATGTATTTGGCACAGTGTTCAAAGTTTTGCGTGTTGCATTGTTGTTGACAGAATACAACAAAACACAATGAATAGGCAACATCTGAGAAACATACACGCACGCTATGTCGCATCAATTATAATGGTTCAGGACTGTAAATAATTGCATGTTAGAGAATAATCTAGTTTGCCTAACTCTCAGCAACACTTAGGTTAAAAAAATTCGCCAGACGTCAACAGTGAATTAAGCACAGAAGAGTGATATTGAAACGAGCTGTTATCGTTGTTATGACCATAGCTCAAACACCCTGTCAATGTGAGAAATATTGATCTTTGAAAACAAGCCTGGTGTATTAATTTAAAAAAATCAGATTAGTCAATTTCTGATTGATTTTAAATTTCACGTCGCCCGTGTGTCGGATGGCGAGGAGATGCAGAGAAAGATGTGCAAGGTATTAGTTTTGATTGTATTCGATTGTGAAATTCCAAACTGTTGATTTATACTAATCACAACCGAATGATCACGTTAAACGCTGATTTATTAGGACGAGAGTGATTTATGCAATGCGCAGTTACATGACACGATATTTGGACTGTAAGTATGAAATAATTTGGCTAATGCAAACATTGTTTCATATCCACTCAGTGAAGCAGTCATCTGTTGTTGCTGTAAGTTTCGTAAAATAGTATAACACGTGGACCAATTAGATGTTCTTTATTTTACGATGACATGGTTCTGTAAATTAATAAAATAATGCACTGAACTTATTGGATTACACTAAGATACAAAAACTGACGAGTGCTATTGTATAATTGTTTCATGCCATTTTAGTTTTGAAATGATATTTTTAACACGAACAGTGTAAGATGTAACTAAATGGCAGCTTACATAGGCCTAAGGTTTTATGAAGCATCACAGGCTTGTTCAAACCATATTACAAATTATGTGTGCTGCTGCAAATTGACAAATGTCAGCGGCAAAAACACTCTTATTCAGATTTCTAGTTTACAGCGTGACATAATGATATGTCCAATTGCAAATAAACTAAAACACTTCTTAAGATTTTCCACAAATTGCCGACATTTAGAATCGACTATGCAAATCAGTCATGTGCATTTCAAAGCACATGCATTTGACTGGCGCTAGACGTCATGCTTTATGTCACGTGACAAGCAAAGGGAATCGTACAATCTTTAAGGATTGCGTAGTTTCCGTCGAGCCCAGTTGTGTATTTTAAAATTGTGTGAATTTTGTGTTATTGTTTTCTTTGAAATAAAATGTTAACAAACCATTGTTTTTTTTTAGTTTTGTTTAGTTTAGTTTTTGATACAGTGTGTATTAATGTCAATTTACACTGTGTCATCGTTTGTTTTCGTGATAAGTGTACACGATGTAATTGATAAATGCCTTTATTGATATCGTTTTAATTTTATATACTGCCAATCCAAGTCTAATTTTGCGATATTGTTATCGAAATATAATCTATGATGTACCGGTCAAACTATCAGGAATGCACCAATTTGCTTTCCTGTGGCATATGGCACACATTCAATACTTCTTTATCAAATAAACAATACAAGTTGAATAGCTGTTAATTTTCACGCCGACTTTCATTTGCAATGACCTTGCGGATGCAAACTACTCCCGCCAGGTCGCATTATCTGTCGCACATAATAACTGTGCCCGATATAAACTGTGTAATTGACAGATACAGCGCATTGTACCGTGATATAGTTATCATTACTTTATGTTACACTTGAACAAAAATGGGTAAATATTTAATCATATGTATTTTATCATACACATGTGTCATGAGTTCAAATACTTATTCTTATCTAAAGTTATAAACATAATGTAAATAACGATTTACAATCGGATAAACACTTTTTAACATTATTATTTAATCATAAGAATAATAATGTCAATAAAGAGCAATTTAAGTATAATCCGCATTAAATATTGGTGTACCTAAAATAAAAAATTATGACATTAGAGAAATCCTTCATCATTTCTTTTCATGTGGTCTCACATTTCGACTTTCGTTACGTTGCCATTTTTTAACCTCAAGGTTAATTGTTTATTGTAAAACATATTGCGATTGCGTCAAGAGAAAAATATTTTCTAACTGTTGTGTAAAACCATGTTAGTGCATAATGTTTAAGTGTTTTGCGTGTCGTGAAATAAAAAACCGAAAGCAATACACAGAAATATACAGCATTACAAAACGCAATGTCCCATTGAAATATACTTTTAATATCTAAATTGAAAAAGCTTTTTTAGAATTAAAGCTTTAAGCGTTGTTTAACATGTTGAACGCTGAAGTACCCCTCCTACCCATACACACTCAAAAAATACGAAAGAACATGCAATGCAATAAAGGAGTACCGCAATTCCAAAAATATTGTCAGCAAAAATAAAGTTTACATTCGCTTGTCCGTGGATCAATTATGTCGCCTGACAGGAAACAATAACTTCTTTGACTCATATAGCTCAAAACCAACATAATCACTATATTTTCTCTCCTTAATATGGCAAACTGTCGCAAAATATGTTTGTGCGTGATAAAATTTTCGCTAGTTACATCGTTTCTTTCAAGTGTAAAACAATTGTTTTCCATTTGAAAATTAGTGTCAACATAAATAATTGGATTTTTACACTATTTTCTATTTTTCGCTGCACCAAAAAAGTTGAAAGGATTAAGTTGGAAATTCCGCAACTATATTATACATTGTAATATATTTAACCAGCCTGCGTAAATTTGCACGTTTTCTAATCTTATTTAATATGAACACATCACGATAAAAAGAACTCTTATTAAACGGAAAGGCATCAACACGTAAACATATTTTTTTTCAGAGTGAAAAACATCGATAAGATACAAAAAACTTAAACGGTTATTTTGCTATTTTTATTCGCATATGAATGTATGTTTGTCTTTAACGTGCATCTATTTGACGCTGTCCAGTTAGTAAGTGGTTTGTGCACGCGCTTCTCGTGTTGGCGACCCGGTTTTAATCCCCGTTCCCGGTAACAAGTTATTTTGGTATGTTGTTACCATTTCTATCGGGGTTTCCAGGTTTCCCACTGAACATTATGCCACATCAAAACTAAAATCTGTAAGTTGCATTTAAATAGCTTATTATTGTAACAGTAATAAAAATACTTCTCAACTTGTGTAAGTCATTTAAGTAAATTAGATAAGAGTGATGGGACACACTCCGGGTCCACAAATTATGCGGCATCAAAAATAGTGCAATGAAAATACTTGTACAAAACATTGTGTAACATGGAGTTTGCCATGAGGACAAACTAAGTGTAGTAAATACATCTTTCTAGGGTCTGTCAATCAAGTGTGAGGCTTCTATGATGACATAAATATATGACAAATATAGACTCTTCGATGTTAACAAATTATTAAAGTACTCAAAATTTACTTTCGTTTATTCTATTTTCTCGCCAATGGGGTTGACACGCATTTTGCTTGATCATTTGTTTTGTTCTAAAACCGAGCAAAAATTAAAGAAATAATGTTGCCACTTACATAACTAAATGTTAATTTTAAAGTAAATATAGCTAATATGATCGAACAAAGCAAACGAAGGTTAGGATCGCCACGAAAACTATGACTTTCGGGTTAGAGAAACAAACAACATTTGAACGCCTTAAAATAAAAAAGTATACCGAAAGCAACATTGAGTCGTTAAACATGTATAAGATCTCTTCTTCAAATTGTGATAACTTTTCATATTCAACGATTTATAAATAATGATTTACAGATCTGACTCGTCCAAATGCATGACCTAAACATGAGAACATGTTTAAATTGACATGAAACTAATGATATTGAAAACGTGTTTATTTTGGGAAGAAACTACCACTGGGAGAATGTGAAATGTTTTGTCACATAAAACTAATTGAGCCGTCGATGCGACAAATGGTCATTTAATCAAATCGTTTGTCATTCTATTTGAGATGGAGAAGATGTTACCTTCAATGGATCTAATGGCCTCAACTCAACATATAAATTAGCCGCCGCCTTGAGTCAAGTCAAACGTCATCACCATCATCATCATCATCATCATCATCATCATCATCATCATCATCATCATCATCATCATCATCATCATCATCATCATCATCATCATCATCATCATCATCATCATCATCATCATCATCATCATCATCATCATCATCATCATCATCATCATCATCATCATCATCATCATCATCATCATCATCATCATCATCATCATCATCATCATCACCATCACCATCATCATCATCATCATCATCATCATCATCATCATCATCATCATCATCATCATCATCATCATCATCATCATCATCATCATCATCATCATCATTATATAATTGTCCGACAGTGTTTCTACTTCTTATTAACTACTGTTATCTCTAACAATATTTTAATTACAGATCTCAAAGTGCAATTCATTAATCGTCCATTTATGAATAAAGAATGAATCAATATTTAATTTATGAAACACATTTTCCTCAGTTGATGTTATTTACCGGTGTAGTCCGAAACTAATACGGGGTCAAATTTCTATAGAAAACTGCCTGAGTGTACGTCCGTTACAAATTAATTTCGCTGGTTTTACGCCGACGGTTTAAAACAAGCTTAATACGTTATGATATGGTCATCGAATTTCCACGACAGACGGTGCTGGGGATTAAATTGTCATTTACCATTTGAAATATTCTGGCAATCACGTCGGTGACGAAATGCGATTAAATGACCTAAGTATCATAGGGTGCACAGCAAAACCAGCATATTTAATTATGTACATGAGCAAGATTAGAGTCGACCATGTCCATATGGTCAAATCAAGCTTTGGTCTTGATTCCAAGGCACTGAACCAGATTGCGTCTTTTGTTTCTTGCAAGATTCGAGATTAAGATCTTAAGAAATTGGGCGGTGATGTGATTAAGAATAAACAGTTTGTCATGCGTAAATTAGGCAATCAATCATATGCGATCTTCATATTGCCATATTGTTGTATGCATTTGATTACTTCCCGATGTGATTTTAAAGCCCATATATAGCGCATGTTAATATGCCAATTGTGTTAGTGATGCTATTTAATTTTCCGCCTTGAAAAATATGTGTCAGTCGTATATTAAACATACCGTCACTTGTTAGTATTGTTTTATTGAGATTTATGTAATGCGCATAACAACACAACACCTTGAATATTGTGAAAGTGATTAGTATTTTTTATATTTGCATACAACTAATGTTAACATTAAAAAAAATACTCTTTCTAGTTGTTTTCATAAACATTCAAGATGCAAAGATACAGCAAAGATAATATTTGGTATATCGACACCAGTTATATATTAATTAATATTTCAATTCTTTTTAGGGATATAATGCATTCAAACGAAGCATGGGATAGTTTGGCTAATATGAAAGAATACCAACATTGAATGAATGTGAGAAAAAGCCAGCTAAAAAAATTGAAATGATTAGCGCTTCATTTTCTTAGTATACTTTGTATCTTGGACGTTGTATGGTCTGTCAATGCGTTCGAAATCATTTGCTTTACTCAAAGCGGGTTGTCAAATGAGCTACCATGGACTACATAACATATGGCAACACTCAATAATAGCTATAGGACCCAGTGAATCGATTTACAACAATGTTCCAATATATTTTATGTGACACTTATCTTGATATACATCTGTTGGGACCCATTATTAACGGCGATTTTGCTATTGAATACGGGTGAACACCGTTTTAAGACGTTCAATTAAGAACGTTTGTTGTGCTCAATAATTGGCTGAATGCTGTAAGTTATGTCATTTTGCAGTGATCACGCCATTATTTTTTCTAATCGGACACGCCCTGTTCTGGCTTCAGGCGTTAATTTATGAACCTCATCCGTACACTCAACAAATATCACTAAAAGAAAAGATGGCGACATGCACGAATAGCTCTTGAACTCAACCGATTCCTATTGATGACAATGTCTCCAGAAAGTTCATTTGACACTTGTTTTCATATACATATTTTTGGGACCCATTTTAATTAGCGGCGATTTTGCTATTGGTTACAGCTGTATTACGTATTACGATGTTCAATGGAAAACATTTGTGGTGATTAGCAATTATCTGAATGCTCTTTTATTAGATTTCGCGAGGGATCACGCCATTAATGCTTTTATCGGACACGCCCTGTTCTGGCTTAAGGATCTCTCCGCACACTGAAAAAAACACGTGCAAGGGCTAGATTTTGCGAAATGAAATGGGAATCAGAGAGACACTAAGACAAAACCAATGTTATTAAGGAAAGAATAGCAAACATAATCTGTTATGTAATTTCACCACCTAAAGCTCACAAGGGCTTTTCTCACATACACATCAGAAAACCGATTTGAAATTTGATTTTAGTATGTCATTCGTATTATTGCGAGTTCAATTTAATATTTTTTGACCAAATAATTTGAAAAGTGTTATTATTTTGAGTAACGCATTAAAAACAAAATTATATTGTACTTTACCAAGCACTAAATTTATTTTGAACACTGACTTTTTAAATATTATGTAAATGTTTATAAAACGAAACACATATCTCCAAAAAGTGCACAATGGAATAATTAACACTAAATTTTTCTGATAAATTTATACCTTTCTGACGTGTTAATAAATAAGATATTACATGCAAAATTAAGCGTACATGTAGCAATATAAATGAAGAAGGGCAGTGACAGAGCATACACGTGTAGTGTTAATGTAGCCCTAAGGTGTATATACTGCGTCACCTCAATGCTCAATCAAAACAAAAAATAATGTAATACCATAAAATTCATTTTTTTCAACAGTAACATTTATTGACATCGTAACAGAAACACATATTTAACGAGCATGTCAAAATATCTGATATCTAAAATGTAACCTAACCGTCAAATGAACATCCAATTTCTTGACAACCGCAACACATTTGCCCTTCCCCCATTTGAGACGCCCCGACAGATGGTCGAAAAACTACATTAAAAGCTACATTCATCGATCTGAATACCATATTCCGAGCAAGCATCATCGTGTGATCCCTGTCTTAACACCAATGGCCCTTGAACGGCACATTGATAAAACAGAAAGAAGCTCCCGTCGTAGTACGCAAAGACGCTTATATAAACTTCTGTTAAATCGAATGCATTCCTATCAAGATGACAGAGAACGAGTGTATGTTTGTATTGCATAATTGATATGAACAGATTTATAAGTCTGTAGGAATAGCGTATACTCGATTAGAAATTTAATTAATTTAAATTCGATTTTGTTTGACTTTATTTCTATTAGATATTCGTTCATTAAATCAAAAGCTTGTTTAAATATTTAAAACGTATGCTAGCCTTGATTTTTCAAATATGTTTAGCAATGCATGCAATTCAATATAGCTCACTGCTTTTGAACAAAACTGTTATTGTAAATAGAAGTTCGACCAACAACTAATTCCATTGAATATAAAACCGATTTTTCACTTCACCCATACATGAAATACAGCACCGCCAATCGCAATCGAGTTTTCATGAAGACGATTCTTTTGTCGTCCAATCAAAAAGATCTGGCTAATGGGAGGCAGGCGATAGGGTAAACGTAGCTTCGGATTTGCTGCGGAGCAATATATATGGTATGACGGTGTTCCATATAAAATGACTTGCGGGTACAAATTGCAACAATGTTGGAAGTCAATACGGATAACTGGATTCCATTGTGATACGAGGAAAACTGTCGGAGATTCCGTGTGTCTTCATTGTGGATTAAGTGTATGAGTTTGATATAGTTGTGAACACATTTAGTAGCATTTTGAAATATATCTGAAGTAACTATATAAATGGAAATAGAAAGAACATATTATGCTTGAGAATTTACTGGAAACCACTTGAAATAATTAAGAAAAGTTTCAATATTGACCCACGACCTGTAAGTACACCCAATACATTTTGTAATAATAATTTTATGCGTATCAGTAATGAAAACATTTGAAGAAAAACAAACAAATAGTATATAGTTATCAGTTACATAAGCTATACAGATATTGTGGAACTTGTAGAGAAGTACAACTTCAACCAAAATATATATTGCTAACGTTTATAACTTTTTAAATGCTAAATTTGACTTCAATTTCAGGGCTGCTTGATACATATTTAAACCGCTTTTACTTTATATATAAATAATTTAAACTATATCCATGTTATCTTTGCATTCGCCATTAATTTATATCTTCATTTGTGTCATTTATATCATCATTATTATAACCAAGATATTTATAACATTGGGCCTATACTCTAGACTTTCAAAATATGTACGACTATTAAGACGCTCATATTCTTTCACCTCCACTGTTTTGACCTACCGTTTTACATCAACGTCAGTAGCAACAACAATTATAGAAAATTACACACGATAAACGATCGACACATCATTAATCAAGATCTCTGTAAAAAGGCGGTATTTGTCCGCCCTATTTCGCTGGTCCTGTAATCGTAAACTGCGACAACTGCCCGAAAGCTCCTGGTCTCATACCAGTCCAATATACGGCCCTCTAATTATCCATAAGCCCATGGGCGAGGTAGGTTTACTCCGCATAGGTTGGTAGGTTATTTATTAATTTAAGGCAAATATTGTTCGCTGATATGTTAATGTTGTATTATCATGTCCTTAACCTGGTCATACAATTTTATGGTCATTTCGATTTCTTTTTCTTTTGTAACAAAGGCGTTACCCCTGAAATCAAGAAATCTAAGACAAATGGCGTAAAATCCAAACAAGGACGGTCGCTTAAATTTTGGTTTTTCACTGCTTACAGATGAACGGTAACTTTCTGATAATTTAGTTTGATGCAGATAATGTTAATGAAACTATTTACAGGTGTTTATGACAGACATGACATACAAAAAATAAGGATGTTTTTTGTTTTAACTGTTGAAACACTACAAATGATAAATGAACTTGAGTTATCTTTTCTACCCAGCATTATAAGATGTGAAACGACTGTTTTCAATAAATATAAAGTATATACAGTATCAATGATTATTTAGGGCAAGCCTTGCATACATGTGATAATTTTGTATCAAACATTTCTAAATTTGAATTTGATAATTAAGGTCCGCTAACGTAAAGAAAAACAATAAATGAAAAAGTACTTTTTTTCTTCCTGCTTCAGTGCCTTTTATTTAATGCGATTAAAGTGCTATTATGGGTATCTAACAGTTTATAGGTGTCTATCGCAACCGTTGTTTATTTTTGGTATTTTCACTTCATATACACTTATATATGTTAATGCAGAATCAACAAACTTAAGCAATATCCCGGAAAGAGAATAATAATGCATTTGAATATCAACCGTACTTCGTTTGACAACTGATCATGCATGTACGATGTGAACCTAAATTTAGTTTTAGTGCAGATTCGTTCATACGACACAAAGACACAATTTTGTTTTACGGATCATTTCGGCTAACAGGACTAGTTGAGTCACGTAAGATATCGAATATAAAAAAATATTTTTTATAAACAACTGGTAGAAAAATGGTTTGCAAATAATTTGCCAGTAACCACATTTTAACTAACTCTGTTGACCTGTTAATTCTTTTCAGCTTATTTCAACAGTGAAAAATGCGCATAATATCAATTTAACTAATGCTTCTTTTATTGCTGGAATTGAGTTGTATATTAAGCGTTCCACTGTTATATCTGTATAATCTGCATGATAGAATTGGCATTATGCAACTTGTATATCAATATTCTTTCAATATAACCAGGTGCATAATTGTGCCATTAAAAGCGATTCAATGCAGCCGGTGGTTTATACACATCGCTTTGGTTTGCTACTTGGAGATGTGATTTCATGCGAGAGGTCGCCTTTATAATCTTGGTCCTCCTTGTAAAGCAGATTCTTAAAAATGATTCATTAATTATCTACCAGTCGCATTTCACGTGACAACGGAGGATCAATTGACCAGTTAGAAATTTGTTTAGCGACTCTCGGCTTTATTCGCTGAAACCAATACTATAAGTCGTGTTTAATACGGTGATTTCATCATCAATTAAGAGAAAATTCTACAAGTCTAATTGAATCGTTTTCTCGATCGCAGTGAACGTTTTAGTCTTTTGTTAAGCTTTCGGATATGTGTTGTCGCTATTGCGGCGAAAGGCTTGTTTGGGAGGCAAAAAGCGAGTTGAAGCATGATACTCGATCACGGATCAATGTTAAGAGTTTCATTGATATTCGAGACATGGCCTTTACAGTTTTGATGTCAGATTATTTGCCACTATGTCTTTGTTTATGTTTCTGATTAAGCTAGTTTCATTCACAAGTTGGCGATGTATTTTCTTATATTTCAGCACGAACGAATACACACACCGAAATGTACACATTTTGAGAGTCATACATTTGCCTCTTACGTCTTAGGATTTAATTAAATTGGAAACAAACAACGTGTAGAATCTTACTTCACTTAACGTTAAACATATTTTATCAATGACATTGTATAAATATATACATTTGGTCCTTACAAACATACATAGTAGAAAGGGGACAGACCTTTTTCAACATTATAGGGGATTGTTGTCTTTGTGACCGTTTTAACAACATAAAAGGAAATGATGTCATTTACTCAGTAGACCACGAAGAACAGTAAACGCAATAATTATATTATTTTCATTCCTGATATGATGACAATATAACTACTTATAATAACATTATTTACAAATAAAAATAACACTAATTATAATAATAATAATAATAAATATAGCAATAATAATAATAAAAACAACAATAATAATAATAATAATTATAATTATAATAAGTTATTATAATAATAACATATTTATAATAATCAAAATAATAATAATTCATATAAGTTATGATTGTTAACATTGTTTTATGAAGAGTGATACAAAATAAAAAGAAATATTATCTTTATTAATTATATGCCAATGTATTAAGTACAACTTAAAATGAATGTTTTGCAATTGAAACTGAAACAATATTTCTCCACTCTTTAACAGTTAACCATGGGAGTGATAGCGGAAACGGATGTCGACTACGGCAGGAATTTTGGGCCATTTCCGGCGGTCGGCCATATTCCGCCGACGCACTTTATTGGTTATCTGACGTCAGACGAGAAAAGAGTTACCTGCGATTATAAGGTAAGAATTGTAAAAAATTAATGTTTATTTGGGTCTTATAATAAAATGATAATAATAATAATAATGTTTTCCTACGATTAAAATTTTGTTCTGACGATTATTTCTGATACTTACTCATAAATGAGTGCTACGCTTTCTTACTGTTCAATAACTTAAATTTTGTGTGCGCTTTTGTTGAGGAAGATTATCAAGCTATTTAAAACCATAGCTATGTTATTTATTGTATAAACCAGTTTGAATGGTTTAAACGGCATATTTTGTAGTAACATTGCTCAAAATATGGCAAGAAGCTTTGCTAAAACTTTTTCGTTAAATACATTTATGAGTACCCCCGTTTATAAGAATCTGCGACAACATGTCGGAATCGTCACAATCTCTTTTTAATGTTTACTTTGTTAATTTTTTGTTGTCGTAACTGATAAGTAAATTGTGAGAATAAAATCGAATTTCGCAAATATATTTGCAAACCTAATAGTTATTTACCTTTTTTTAATCAAGATCGAAAATACACCATCGAGTACACAAAAAGCGGATAGTTGTCATAACACATAAGGAATATACACTAGTTTAAGGTCGGCACTTAAGATAAAGTCGGTCGAGATTGTTTATATAAATTTTAATATTTCTTTGTACATACATATTCATTATAAGTATGTTCTAAATTATTCTTTCACAAACGCGATTTCAAATCTAATGTTAAAAGCGTCAGTATAATGTTCCTTCAATACCCTCCAATGAACCAATCATAGAACAATCCTTTTTTGCTCAATTATTTAAGGTGGATCTGAACGTAAGTAACCTGGGCAGCATGTGGATGGCGTACGCACAGCCGGCCAGAACGGTGGACGAACAGAACACAGAGGCGTACATGAAGGACGGACATATATTCTACAGGTCGGGAAAAACGAGTCCATTTATATATGAACAAGCACAATTTATGCAAAACCTACTTTTGAACCTCGTTAACTTTATATATTTACAACTCCATGCCACATTTAATTAGCGTTTTTTCAAGAATGTTTAATATTTGCATATCAGGTTATATACGTTTTATATAAACTGCTTTATCTCTATTTTGAGTGATTTCTAAAATAAAATTGGAACGTGCGATTATGGCAACAAGAACACTACATACTTTCTCAAGTCTTGGTACCGAATTCAAGTTACGAATCAAAATCTATTATTTACTTTACGAATTAAATCAATTATTTACTTTATAAATTTAACTATTCTACAACCTATGTATTTTATGCATTATAAAGAAAACGAAGAAACAATCTTGCATGCGCGTTAAGTGCCATCACAGATTATACCATGCAGATCTGAACGACACATTTCTGATTGTCAGGAATATTGTGTGTTAGTGAAGTCTCTGCTTAGACAAATCCACTTTAGGCGGTAAGTGTTGTTAATGATTAGCCTGTGCGGGACATGGACGCCAATTATCGCACATACATAAAGTCCTGTTTTCCCAAACTTCAGAACACTCCGGATAATTCGAGCAAATGAAGAAATCCTTGTATGGTACAGTAAAGACTTGGCCCTGATCCTGGGCATCAATTTTAACATGCACCAGCAAAAACCAGGTAAGTACACTTTAATTAATAAACTCTATTCAATTAAGTATTGGTACTTTATTTTCATCACCTACTTTCTTTTTTTTCATATTCAAACAAGGTATTGTTCGTTATAATAAAAAACGTGTTTAAGTTTTATAATTGGAGCGAGCACAACTCGGTGCGACCTGGTGTGATGAAATCTAAAGAGTCATGTTGACATATATTATAAAAGTGAGTAAAACAAAGTTGGTACTTGCACCAGTTGGTTTCCTGCCAACCCCCCCCCCCCCCAAAAAAAAAAATCCTTTCTTTTTATGAGAAAAGACTGTTGGCTTAAATAAAAAAGTGCCTCTTAATATAAAAGAATCTTACCTAACACGACATCATTCTGATGTTTAATCGATTGGATTATTTGGAAATAATGGCTTTGCATCTGTTTGCAGATGGGGGAACACTCCAGTGTCCTGACTGTGGAGAAAAGTTCCGCTTTATGTATTCGCTAATGGCCCATATCAGGTTCCGGTGTACGTGTTCCACGGGTTTGTACTCCATCAGTCCTCAATCAAAGACGAAGACCCCAGTCAGAATCAGCAGGGCGAGTCACTTGGGCCAGGAAGGCGTTAGACAAAAGGTTACAGAAAATGTTCATGCAAATCGCAGAGCTAAGCGTAAACTGGATTTGGAAGAATCCTTTAATAAAGATCATAATGAGCTTAGTATAAATGTTACATCATTCGAAAGTTTCGAAGAAAACAATAATATTTCCATCAAACAGCAAGACTCACCGGTTTCAAAAGATCGAACTTTTTCAGTGGATATTGGTAGTGCATTCAGGAAAGTTGAAAAGCAGTCGATTTCTGGAACCTCATCTGTAGACGAAAGGAGCAAAACTAGAGCTGACATAAAAGTAAACTACGATGATTTTGAGACGGAAATGCAAAAAGGCCAAGAGCACCTTGTAAAACACTTGTATAGCAAAACGATTATTCCACCGAATTCAATTGCAGGACGATTCATTGGTGGACTAGGAATGATGACAAACTGGCTGGTACCTAAATCATCAAATGTTCAGTCCTACCTCGATCCCAGGTTATTCGAAGAAGAAATGCACATGTTCTCTGTTTACAAACCAGAACTATTTCAAAGGTTTCCAACCCAAATGCAACCCATCAGACCAAACCATATTAACATTTTTCCAAATGGCGAAATGCATAGCAAACATGTTATTATGGACAAGTTACGGAAGTTGCAGCTTCCGAGCGTCCAGACGACCAACCCAATGGTTGAAAAACTGCTGCAGACGACAACTACACCGGCAATGCTGCAGCGGCCAATCCAACAGCTGAATCTAGCACAGAACTGGTGTGCAAAGTGCAACGCGACGTTCCGAATGACGAGCGACCTTGTGTATCACATGCGTTCCCATCACAAGCGCGAGTTCGACCCTATTAAGAGAAAACGCGAGGAGAAACTGCAATGTGACGTTTGTAAAGAGACATTCAAAGAACGCCACCACCTTACGCGTCATATGACGTCACATTCGTGACTCAAGAAGTAAAGTCGCAGAAAAAAATGTGCAAACATCAAACGATTATCATGAAAATGTATCCTCATATGCAATAGTGCTGCTGTCAATATTTCTTTCATTATTCTTTTTAAATTGATTAACTAAAATACCTGTATATGCACATACGATATCACTACCATGTTTGTTGTTGTGTGTGTTGAAGTTGGAGAGCAAAAACACAAAATAGCCAAAGTTACTGTGTAAGGACTTGTAGTTTTTATATATAGATTTTACACTAGATTATCATTATACCAGATTGAATTTGATTTACGTCAGTAAGTTGGTCGTAATGGTTAATCTTATTCGAAATAATTGTTTCATAATAGCGGATATGTTATTTTATTTGAAATATAAATGTTCGTAAGTAACTGAATATGTGTTGTGTACATTTTTATTGTAATCCAACTGTTTTCCTGGCATATAATTGCAGGTGGTTTTAATTAAAATTATATAATTTAATCGCAGTTACCTCGTAACAGCTTCGTAATGCGTTCTTGGGCATCGTCATGGAATCGTAGGTAATTCGTGACTCAATCGAGAAATCGGTGATCACGTGATCTGTCTACAAATCAGCTACGAGTTTGTCAAGACCCACGAGTTCATCCCGAATGAGTTGCAAGCCCGCTGAGATTCTCAATATTTAAATCAAATCTCTCACGAGTTCACCCCGAGTGAGTTGCGAGCCCGCTAAGATTCTCGCGATTCAGATCAATATCAATAGATATTGGCGTCAAAGTCATGGGTGCGTTCAGTGAGATCCTAGCTTAGTCGCAACCGATCTGCATCCTTCGTAGTACAGTCGCAGTTGATTCTTACACAGTGTAGTGAAGTCGCGACCCTATTCGCAAGACTTCAACCGAACCCCACGATTCGTCGTAACTCAATCGAACCAGTGTCGTAACTCAATCGTAGACTGTCACGAGTCTTCCCGATTCAATAAATATGATAAATCGTAGCGAATCGTGGGCTTGTTTTCGTAGTGGAATAGGGCCATTATAGAGGCAATATACTATCAAAATGTTTAAGTACAATGTTCGATTCATGAAAACGCCTAACATTTTCTTTATTACGAATTCGCAATATTGTTTAATGGTTCAAGAAGATAAAATTAAATGACACATATATGATTGCATGGGTCTTAATGAGAGCATATACTCAGTCATTACACATAAACAAATATTTAAGAAAATACTTTAATGTACTCAGATATACATCATACTACTTTTTTAAAGATTTATTTCGTCCATTCATCAAATCCAGTACATGTTTTATTATTTTAAAGTACGTCTATGTTTTCAATCCATCTACTCTAAAAAGATTACAGGTTAAAACTAGCGTTTTAAATTGTTCACTTTCAGTAAAGGTAATTTTGAAATTATAATCATAATCCATTGCAAATAATGAGTAATTTTACTGGAAATTGTAAAATAGGTAAGTAGGTCTTTTACGAAAGAAGACGATGCCATCCTATACGTATCGGTAGGCACAGGCCATCTTAAAATCGGCAAATCAAAATAATATTGTGATTCTATACTGAATGACACGCGTTTCTATCACCATTGCCTATTCAGATGAAATATTGTATAACATAATGGGAAAAGTAAGGCGCGTCAAGCACGTCTCAGATGTTTACACTAATACAAGTTTGCTAACAATTGGATATATTGTACACCCTCGTAATCTCGTTTCTTACGCTGACATATGCTCAACCAACCGAATGATTAGCAGAAATATGGCAAATTTGTTAAGGATGCCGCGTATTCTGTCATAGAATGCCATCAATCTACCGGACATCCTTCATTCATGCGGAAGACAAACACGCGTTCCAATATTCGAATAGACGTTGTCTGCTAATTGGAATAATCGTGCGTTTGTTTCGTAAATAGTATTCACATTGTTTCCAAACTAAATAAACAGTTAAGTAACATGAGTCAAAGTGTTGATTTTAAGAGTTGGCGAAACCACACAATTACCCTGTTGCAATTTAAATAAATTGCATACAATTTACAACATTGGTGAATTTTCAGACTACATTTTTAGAAACACATTCGTGTTCCAACTCCATTAAACACTTCACAAATAGCATTAACTTACACGATTGAACTGCTAAAGAAGTTCAAGTTTTTAATCCTCCCAGCAATCCGATTGAGCAATGTCTTGTCATATAACATCAGCGAAAGTTAATTAGAGGCTTGTCTCAATAGCCCGTATCACTTACCACATTCTTAATCAAAAACAAGATATAGATTTGATGCATCCACCAGAGTCCAAAATCATATTGCTGTATGCATATGTTCAAAGAGGCCAACATTAATCAAGAACATCTCGAATTATGCTGCTTTTTGGCGTTTATGTGCAAGGTCATATTGACAATCCATCAATCAAATTTTAGAAACGAAGCCTTATTTTTGTTTCGCCATTCGTAGCAAACGTTCGTTTGTTACTTTTACATCGAATCACACTGATTGAAATTTGTCGAAATGTTTTGGATGTTTTTTGCAAAATGTTTAGCCGATTGCGAACACTCCCTGTTGAGCATATTAACATACGTGTACGTAACGAGAGTTCAAAAATAGATACATGTATGTTCGAACTGTTTATAGATCGCAAAAGAATGCCATGCTGGCTTGCTGGATGTGTTGGTCATTGAATATAAGCAAAACGAAATGAGACAATTAAATAGACAACCAACGCATGTTGCGTTTCAAACGTAGACCTTCTTTGCTCAAGATATTTTTAATAAAGTTTTTAAAAAATTAATGGTAATTTCACATTGTAAACATTGGAATAGACATGTGTTTATGAGACCTTATGTTCAAACTTATGTGACGACATTACTTTTTAAAGACACTGCCCTTTTAATGGAAATCATCTGTTCTGTTGCGACTTTTCTCCGAGCACTTCATCCCTTTTCAACGCTTTAGTTTAACTTTATTTGGATTATATTACATGTTAATGTTATTTGTTCCTTTAATCAATTATAATATGTATGATATTCTTGGGATTGTGTCAAGTTAAACACGGAACGGTGTTTGCGTCCTTGTCATTTTGAAGTTAGATGTTATGTAAGGGATGAATACTACATCATTTTTTTCATTATACATATTCTTATGTAATACCATAATCTGGTGAATGTTTTGTTTGTATAACGGTGATTTTTTACGTGAAATATAAAGACAATTCATTAAAAGATTGCGTAGGGCGATATAATGTTAAACACAAGTATTTTTCTTTACACAAAGTTATTTTAACAATGTGTACTAATTATAACAGCAAACCGACTTTTGTTCGATAATTTAAATTTCATTAAAATTAATTGATGGATCACATGTCTTCTATATTAAATTATTGTTCGACTCTTGTATAATTTATTCTGCATAAACTTGGCTTTAAATACATGGTTTTAGAACCAGATGTATGCCAAAAACATCTTAAACGATTTTGATTCCTTGGAGATTAGTAGATCAATACGGAATTATCATGCAGCTTTCCGTATATATAAAAGAAATCTTGATTTGTGCTAAAATTGCGATTACTTTACACAGTGACTAACATAAAATAAGCAGCTAAATATTTGCTCGTTTGTTAATGCCACCATTAACAAAATATTAAAAAAAATTAACAAATACATAGTCAGAATACTACCATCTATATCAATTTGTGAGACGCAATAACTGGTAAGGGCATAATGATCATATTAAGATTAGGGGCCCTGGCATGGTGAACAGATTTGAGTAAGTGGAATACTTGGAAATGAAAATTTCGCTATGACTTCCCCAGGAGACGGGAGTCAGATTCGATTAACAGCTAAATGTAAACTGTTTTGTTTTATTTAGATCATATTATTTGATTCCGAATTACAATTGATACAATTACAATTGATTAATTGAAAAGCCATTGATAATAGTAAAAGGCTTGTCATTGTTAATGAACTATACTTATCCAGTAGTCATAATACATACATTAATATGCACAAAATACAAACTTGCATTCTGTTTAAAAGTGCGAATCGTTTAAGATGCACATATCTTATTACGTCAATCATTTAATATATCTGACATTTAAATTGGCATACACACAAGTATATCAATAATTATATTTTAGTTAAATACCTAGTGAGAAGCTATTGCTTCCAATGGTAAGCAAATATATAACTATAAATTTATGGTTACACAACTAATGATATACAATCATATGGTTACAGCCGCAACGTTCCAATTAGGAATTGTTACAAAGTGACGTCATTTGCACCCGAGAGAGTCCGAAAACCATTCCGACCAATAAAGCATGAAACCTACAAGGCCATATTGACTGACCACATTTTATATGTTGACGACTAAATAAACAGACACCGGTTTGGACGATATTAGTGATTTTCATATCTATTATTATTGCATTTCGCATACAGATCAATTAAAATAGTATTGTGTTAAAGTATTGAAATTGGCACAGAAACATATACAACATTATAAGTGGAATACAAATACGCAAGGTTTTCATGAAATATGTATTCTATGTGTGGCTATAAATAAAAACTGTCACATAAATATATCTCATTGCCATTTCAAATTGAAGAAAGCTTTACATACAAGAATGCTCACTATTATGTATTTAACAAGTATAAACAATCGTTCAAGTTAAACGACACCAGCTTCAGCAAAATGTATGGATTTATATATGATTCAAAATCCATCTTAAACCATTTAAAAAGATCTGTAATTTGTGATTTATAAGATTTCGTTTATTTATTTTGAACCAATTTATGTCAATAATAACACGACCACTAACAACAAAAGCATTGAAACCAATCTATCGGTATTTGTCAAGGACGACAGTTAATAAAAATGCCAATATTTCTTCTTTCACTTCCACGAGAAAGGCAATCTGCTTACTATTTATGCCGCCAGTGCAATGAATGGAAACGTACGGGCCTCTTATTAAGTCCGTAATGAACAAAGCATGTATGGACAGTGTTTCCAAATTAGCATCTGTCATCGGCATTTGTCCTCGACAAACAACCATTGTGCAAGTGTTTTCAATCTAGTTCGGTATTGACAATATGTATAGTCTGTGATATAAACTATTTGGTACTGTAAATTATGATGGTAGCACTCTACACTGTTTTTGGAATAACCCGAACCACGTGGTATCAATTGATGAGTGTTTTCCGTTTTGCATCAGCTAGTTTGCGTTCACAATATTCTTTGATTTTCACGAAATCCCTAAATATGTGTGAAATCTATGCAAAATAAAAAAACTCGAGATCACATTTCATTTTTTTCATAAGAAATAGATATATTAAAAGGAGGTCAAAATTATGTTTGATATTATCATGTGTTTGGTTATTATTATTGAGTGATTATTGATGAGAAATTACCACGCAAAAAAATAGCGGTCTGAAGCATTGTTTATAACTTAAGAATAATAGACGTTCCCCCAATACACATGTATCGCAAAAAATGCCAGAAACATGAAAAGACTAAATAATAAGAAAACAACAAGTGCTGATATTTAAAACTTAAATTATATCCGAAAATAAAAGTCAATCGCACTTAAATATATAAAGGTATCTCAACGGCAATCGCGGACGATTTTATCGTATGGCTTCCAAACCTCAGACGATGAGCAAATAATGCTTCAATGCTATCAATACCGATTTGTGAGACGCAACATCTGATTAGTGCATAACAAACTTATTTAGATTGAAGTCACATATACTTGATTAGGCGGAATATTTGATATTGCAAAATCGTTTGATAAATAACTGTTGTTCACGTTTCGCGAGCCTGACGCGTCAAACGTTAATGGCTTATTTTTATAGACATTTATATAACGTCTTTAACATGCATCTAGTGAAAACGAAAGGGGACTATTGTGATTAAGGACAAAGGTCAGAAATCGGAGTTAAATCAAGCGCAGTACAAAAGTAATGCATTTGTTACAATCATAGTTCTTTATTTTACGAATGCTTTATACATTAAAACTGGTCAAAGCAATGCAAAGCTATTAGGTTATAACATGTTTATTCATAACAACTATTTATTTTGTTTGTAATATATGTGTATATTATGTTTATTACGATACAACATAAGTCATAATTGAATTGCAATTGGTTAATTTTTCGTAGTAAAGAACATATTCATGTTGACGGTTTATACGATTATATTTCATTTCATTCATATGTTTATAATTGTATTGTTCCGATTAACTAATGAATGACATTTACAAATTAATCAGAACAAATCAACTGTACTGGCTGTGCTTGCTAGATTGATATTTAAACACTTAACGATATGAATATTCTTTCGGGAGCCGGATACCACCACATTCAATTACATGTAGATGGTGTAAGCTAATAAATCCATTCAAATAATAAGTGCCACGCCTTTCATGGATAAATATTTTCCGTAAAGATACGAATGATTTGTAAACAACTTTCTGAACAATTATATCAGGTTTAATATCAGAACACTACATTATTCTTATTGACTGAACTCGTCAACGTCAACTGTATGAGATATATATCTGCATAAGTATTTATCAATCTCCGTAATTCAATTACCGAAAATAACGTGTTCAAGATTGATGTCATATTCAAGTTAATTAGGCAGGAACTTCTTTAAAGCTTTCTACTATGATCATTCGTAGATACATGCCATCTTGCTAATATGTTTCTAAAACTTCGAAATCCGTTTTCTTCTGTTTGTGCTGCGCTTACATTTCATCCAGGAGTCTTAGATAAAGTCCGCCAATAAACACCTTTATCTTCATAATGTCAGGAAATATTGTGTTGGATTAAAAAATGTACTACAAAGTGGCAACAATAATTTGAATACAATGCTTAGTAAAAGGCATTCGATTTTGATCCCAGCGTTCCTTGGTATTGAATGAAAATTTTGCTCATGTCCTAAATCTTGGTGGGAGGCTAGTTTTAGATAGATGATCTACTTTACACACAAGGATTTCCAGAACATGCACGTTAATAATTCAAGCTTTATTGACCTTTATTCTTATAAAATAACACATTTAATCGTCAAAATTATTTAAATTAAATGTCCCTGCACTTCGCATTACATCTAAAATAGAATTAAAAATAATATTAACCTAAGATCTAAGATGATAACTGTTATTTGCACACAGTCACATATACTCTTCAAAACTTATCAAACAATCATCCATAGCAGTACAATAATTGCTTATATAACCACCTTATATAAAGTCTATTTTATACAATCGTACACCAACATATTCGCAAACGGTTATAATCGTAAACCGCAGTTTGCATGTCATTACAGATCAATAAAATATTTTCAACATAAATCGATTATTTCAAAAAAGATTATTTCAGGAGCATGGGGTTTGATTTTGCAAGGTCGTATAGTTCAAATAATGAACGATAAAGAAGCAATTTACGTTATTGTTGTAACTTTTCAAGGATTTGTACCGTAAACGGGGTTATCTCAAATACTGAGAGCTCAAACACTTGATTGGAAAAACGAACCATCAGCAACATTATCAGAGGCGAAATGTGCTAGTTGCTTAGTCAAAT
Organism: Dreissena polymorpha; assembly: GCF_020536995.1. Lineage (NCBI taxonomy): Eukaryota > Metazoa > Mollusca > Bivalvia > Myida > Dreissenidae > Dreissena > Dreissena polymorpha. The sequence goes on from NC_068356.1 coordinate 86,624,305, forward strand.
TGAATGTTGTGTATATTAAAATTACGAGGCAAAGTTATAACAAAAGTAATAAAGAAGTTTTAAACCTCGCAAATGAAAATCAGACCGTGATAAATACTATCGAAATTCAAAAATTAGGTATGTCGATGAAAAGTATCGATAATACGTTTACATATAACTGAGCACTCGGGGACACGTTTCCATGGTCAGCATACCATGCACTTCAAGCCTAAGACTTTGTTCGCACACCGATCACACTGCTTCTAAACAACATTGGTGTTGCATCGTCTGTAAAATGTTTATGAATATATTTATTATTCGTATAAATACGAAAGCCAAACACTAAGGCGTAAATGCATCACTCGTAATAAAACAGCTATGATACACACGTTTAACATAAAGACGATGCCATTGTTTTTGTGCTTTGTGTAGGCATGTCAGATGACTGAATTCGCAATTACAGATGGCAACACAAGCAAATGTTGGTTCAAGACTTCCTTAAAAACTATTTGGATATAAAAACATTTCTAATAATGAAAGACAGACGTAAGGGCAGGGTATCTACTGAAGTGGTTGTTTTAACGAATTAATTAAATATCGGCGTATCACAAGTTAAACGTGTGCTAATGGGTTTACAGGGTTTGTGTCTTATGTATGATCGTGGTACTCTAATATTTATTTGATTTATAAAATTATTTTCAGCAGTGTATAGACTCAACCGTTGTTATGTTTATTCCAGTAGGGGTAATCACATCATTTGTGTCTTTTTGTATATTTGTAATGCGTTTTGAACAAATAACTATCGACAAAATGGCACATTTTAATATTTACATCATTGCGTGTACGAAACATGGGTAACTTAATAAATTCTATTCCATATCACTCAGACATGAACGATTTAAAATTACTTACGAATTATATTTAGATTTGTATTTTTTTTAATGTGGTTTAACATTCATTTTCTTCAAAGTAAAAAACGAAACATCAGCAACATCAGGAGCGTAGCCAGCGATACGCACTTACGCACGTGCGTAACATCATTTAGAAAAATTAAAATGCAAACATGGCCAAAAAAGGCTTTCAAGTGTAAGGCTATGGCCTTAGGAGGTTAACCTTAATGTCCGTGATAATTTAAGATCTCCTCGGGTCTGACATATCAGAGCAATAATTTACGAGACTTCTTTGAGTCATTTGAATCTGAAGTGATGAGAGGCCAAGGGTACGACGGGGCCGCAAACATGTCTAATTGTCACCGCGGTGTCAAAGCCGGCATTCAACAAGAAGTTCCAAGAGCACTTTATACACGTTAAGAAGCGCATTCCTTTAATCTTCTATTATTCACGCGTCCAAAGAGCCCTGTGCACGAAACATGATGACGACCGTCCAGGAAATAGCACTTTTGTTTCCAGTACTCAGCCAAGAAGTTATTACGGTTTCAAGTATTCCTTAAAAAATGTGCAATAGTGATGAGGATTGGGTTGAGATGGACGGGAGAGGACCAAACTCAAAACTTTGTGCGAGTCCCGGTTGGCGGCCAGAGCCGATGCCCTTTTCACATTCAAGGCTTCATTTGGAACGGTTGTGCGCACACTGGAATATAAAGCCTAACACAATGATGCAAAGGCTGGCGCTTATAAAGCAGCTATTACACAGTTTAGTTTCATTATTACACTGGTGGTTGTAGAGCATGTTCTGTCTGCGTGTGTGTCGCTCACAAAACAACTTCAGGCTTTTTCATGCAATCTTCTGCAAGCTGCAATGGAAGCTGAGGTCGTAAAAACACAGGTAGAGGCAGTACGCAACGAGCCCCTTGTATGGAAGGCATTGTTTGAAAAAGCCGTTGAAATGGCAAGCTCCGTTGATATTGAACCTACATTTCCACGCGCAGTGCGACAGCAGAACCGTCCTAATGCATCGGCTGCCACCGCATTTGACTACTGGAGGGTCAATATGTATTTACCATTTGCGGACCATTTACTTGCAGAGCTTCAACAATGGCTTTTACAAGGAAATGAAAGATATGCCATACAGTACCTATTACCAGATCGTGCCCACGACCTTAATGATCAACAAACAAATGCAATCTTCTCGGCAGCAAAGGCGGACCTTAAAGTTAACATTGAAACATTTCATACAGAATGTCAGCGTTGGAAATTCCGCTGTGAACAGACACATATTCCATCTACGCCTTCTCTGTAAACCACGCTGCTCGCTCTGCCGGAAGACTTGTATCCGAAAGTTGATATAGGTGCTTCAACTTGTTGCTTGTGATGCCAGTATCAACTGCTTCAGCAGAACGCTCGTTCAGTACCATGAGACGCCTTAAAACCTACTTGAGGTCAACTATGACTACTGAACGCATGTCTGGACTTGGTCTCATGAACGTTCACAGGGATAGGGAACTGAACGCAGCTAGAGCTGTTGACCTATTTGCACAAAAGAGGAAAAGGTGTTTGGCACTTATCTTTCATGACAATTGAACTATTAGATTTATACACAAGCCAAGCTAAATGACATTGACATACAATGTATATCATTTGATAAATTATACCACAAAGTCAAATAGCAGAAATAAAGTTTGAACATACTATTATCATTATTAGTTTATTACGTCTCATGAATTTTTGGTCTATCACAACAAGTGAAAGCACTTTTCAGATAAAATACAGGATGTTATATTAAGTGTCCAATATCCCCTCAAATACACCTCAGCGCCTACCTTTTAAGTTTCTCGGTGCAGGCCCCCCGAACCCCCACCAGCGGGAGGGCATCACCCATTTGTGCGTAACATTCCTTTATGTCTGGTTACGCCCCTGAGCAACATAATCAGCGGCAAAATCTTCTAGTTGTTTATTTAAATTTAATGCCGTGTAGGTTAACGTTACGGGGCAAAGTTTTTTTTACAAAAGTCTAATTTATACTGAAGACGCTTAAAACCCCGCACATGACACTCAGTCCGCATTAAAGAAGTATCAAAATTCATCAATTGGGTATGTCGACGACTTAAATTATCGTGTATACGTATTTATCTTTCTGAGTACTCCGTGACACATGTCCATTGTCAGCATAACATGCACTTCAAGTCTTAGACTTGTTACGCACAGCGATCACACTGCTTTTTAACCGAATCGGTGTCGCATCGTCTGTGAGACGTTTATACATTTATATATTTTTTTATTAAATAAAAAACAAACGATATAGACATGGTATGCATACATACCTCGTAAAAAACGGTATGACTCTACAAACAACATCAACAGAAAGACGGTGCTATTGCTTTTGTTTTGTGAAGGCGTGTAATATGAAAATTATAGAGTGCAATGTCAGGCAAATGCTGTATCAATCCTTCTTTGAATAACTATCGTGATATAAAAATACCACTCATAAAAAGATTGGCGTAAGGAAAGGGGGCCTTCAGTGGTGGTTGCTTGAACACATTACATTTCGGTGTCTCACTTGTTTTACGTGCGCTGATAGATTCACATGCCTGAGGCAGAAGTATGATCAAAACTATTTGCGATGTTTTTTCTTCTATATTGAGACTCAATCATTGTTATGTTTATGACGGAAGCGACATCAATTGTGTTTGTGTTTGCAGTTTATTGAATGCAATCACTACATAAACATGTTACACATTTTAAAATATAAACAATTAGTGCACTTTTTCTAAATATATACCCTTGAATACATTATATTACCTATGACTAATACACGATCTAAAACTGATAAAGAATGAAATTATTGCCCTTTTAAACAAAGAAAATGGGTTTTAGACGTGTTTTAGTGAATGTGATTAAATTGTGATACGCTTCCATTGGATAGTAATCTTCTTTGAATGACACATAATTCGTCAAACGAAATCAACAATCTTTCTGGAGAACTGATTTTACCCCATCAACAGGTCCCAATATCATTACAACGCTGCTTTGTTCACAAACCGTTGACATAGACACAATCACCGAAAAATTAGGTGCTAACATAAAGGAGAAATTAGATTTACATAGGGCGACGTGTGTTTGTAATGTCATCGCGGAAGATGACATTCGAAACTGATATGGAAAACACAACAGAGGATTATTAAATTGAAGTGTCACAGATTGAGAGAACTTGATGTATGAAAACAAATGTAGTTCTTATTAAAGCGATATACGCGTGAACTTTCAATATGAATTGATTGATAGTTATGGATGTAAACACGAACTTGTGGACAAAACAAGCGATTGTTCCTATCAGAGAGTATCAGAGAGCGTTTAGTGGAAAGGGATATTGTACTTAATCATTAGTTGTAAAAAAATATAAAAACGTAAAACTATAAGCACATCAGTAGAGGATAAATCTTTTGATCATATCGCGATTCTTTATTATTGCAAGTGACAATATGCTCACATATGTTAACCAGGACAGAAGCACATGACAACCATAGTGGCATATGAAGACAAACGCGGACCACACACCACTTCTTTATATTTTATATTCCAAAAATGAATAAATCTATGAGCAAAATGACCTAGTCATCTAACTTAATGTCCGAAAGCTTTACAAGTAACCATTGCCACGATTTAGTTAACAATAGTCATGTACATATTCACAGCAACAGCTGGTGATTAATTGACATACATAAGTTCATGTTTAATATCGTATGTGGTTCCCAGAAACACTGGCTATACATTTTTAACTCAGTTTGTTTTCCCAAAGCAGAATTTAGTAAGTACCGAAAACTATTTTCCTCAAGAACAATAAGTCATTGTGATCGCGATAGATTTGTCTACAAACAGTTAAACATGCATTTTTCAAGAAGTAAACAATATAGACGAATGTCTCTATGAAGGCAAATTAATATGCTTACAGAAGCAGTCAATACATGTATGTAAGCGTCTTGTATATGTATAGCTAAGAATTGGATGAACCTCAAACTTCAAAACGAGCATTTTATGGTACCTGTCATTTAATTAGCTCGGTTAATAAATCTTGTCTTCATGGGAAACATTAATTTGGGCCAATCATTCTTGCTTATGCCAAGATCACTCAATAATTATGAACGGAATTTCAAGAATTTCAAGAACTCTCAGAGGCTCGAGGCGTAACAGATGGCTTAACGTCGTGTTCAGTCATGCTAATATTCAATACATCCGGGGCAGCGTCAAGAGCATTACTGCGCCATATACACTTTTAATATTTATCAGAGCAACAAACAACTGTTGCACATGTTTATAATAGCGTGTAGTTGTTTGTTACGGATTTAATGTTCATAATGGTTATATTAAAACTGTGTTAATATGCATTCGGTTACCCTCAGTCATGTAAAACATCATCGTTATAAGAATTTAGGAACAACAAATAGTTTTCGAAGTACGTTAACAACTTGCATTTTAAATCGATGTCCAATTCACCGTACCATCAGTTCCCATGCAAAATCATACACAAGTAGAGTTAAGAAACCACATCTTCCCGTGATATTTAATTTCTCCATGTTCGAGTCCCGAGCGAAGTGGAAGCGCAGTGCCAATATGCGCTGAATTGTTCCGTTCCATTACATATGCAATTTATATTTGGAACCATTTATGTCTCTGGGCGAAGATTACACATGTACAAACGTTACAATTTTAGGACATCTACATCTACTGCATTTTTACGCTAGAGTGTGCATGTCTTCATGCGCGAACATGGGCATCGCTGATGACGCCTAAAATACAAAGGGTATCAATTAGGCCGTGGATTATATTCCGAACGAAATGCAATACAGAATTATGAAATTACATTATAGTTTTAGGTTTAAATTGCTATGTATACATTTTCGGCCGATTTGAATCAATAATGAGTTATTTTATGTACTGAAAATTGTAGCATAGACTCATAAAAAACTTCATTTGGATCAAATATTCACTTACATCGTATACACTACTCATTTTTAATAAGCTTAGCAAGACCACATGCTGACCGTGTATTTTCCCATTTAGGTCAGTCACATTTTCAAATTCAGTCCGTACGGTACATAACATAACAGATGTACACACGATGAAATCATTCAATACAGTATAGCTCAATGTTCTTATGTTATTACGTTGATGCCAGTGTAAGACATGCACTATGTAAGAAGGCTTCTTACTTTCACTGCACGGTGTAAAGCAAGTAAGCACATTTATATTGGACTCACGTTCAGTTTGCGCTCAAATTAATTCAAGCACCCGGTGTCATTACGAAGTTGTGTAACTATGCCTGATATATTGTTTTGCACATGTTAACATTACTTCCTCTTAGTCTTACACGAGTTATATTAAACTACTAGTTATGCTGGTAAAAGCAAGCACATATCTAGAATAATTTATTGTCTGTAATATTTTTCTTATTTTATTGAAATCAGTGCTACTTAATACATAATTGAAATTATATGTATCGTGTCGAGTAAACAATTAAAAAAATATAATAAAACCTTTCTGTCATACACACATATTTAAACGATTATCACCACGTGATTTGTAGTAGAGGCAGGGATATGATCGAGCTTTGTTCTAAACAATTCCAAGCTGAGTTAGTTCAACATATTTAAGTCATCAAAAGTGCGCATATGAAAGCTTAAGCAAAGCGAATATATGACATATTCGACCAAATGTTCTTTATCTATGATAAAATAAGAACAATAGAATCAGAATAGTGTACACATGCTACATAAAATACATAAAACGATGAAGGGAGAAACGATTTATATAATGAACATTTTTATTTGATATGTACATGAGTGACGCATACAATACAATAAATACTTCTCCGGATACCGATGTATTTCACTTATTGCTTGCTAACTAACTGAACCAAAATACCAGTGATATAACAAACTGAAATATGGCATGACGACTTTGCTCAGACTGTTTGTGATTAAGGCCCAATCCGTTAATGTCACGTCAGGGATACAAATCATCTTGTACAACGACTGGTATGGACATATACGGCATGGAGCTTCATTTTAATTGGACCGATAATCTCCGCTTGTTTTGCAGACTTAAATAGGCAAAACACGTGTGTAATTAATTTTCATTGCATTTCCAATCAAATTTTGATCGTACAAAGCAGACTTTCAGAGATATATGTATTATAATATATAGCCTTTCAGAGATAGCTTGATCTGTCCATTGTTGTATTCTTGATAACTGAATGTTTACTAAATAATGCATGTAATTCCATTTACTTGTATGTCTAAAAAAAATAATCTATCTTTTTGTTATAGGTGGTGGATATTTGCTTGATGGAATTTGACTGTTATTATTGATTTCTTATATTATTTTTAATATATCTATTTATTAACACCAATTGCAGCATTTTGCAAAAGAAACCCAATTACAATATCCACAGTTTTGGATTGCCGTAAGCTAAAGTCCCCATTCAATGTTGATAGTCATTTTTGATATTTCAAGACTGAATACGTGACTTCGAAATGTATTCTGTTTTCAAAACACTAACGAAATAAAATACATGTATCAAGATAGGAGTATTATTTCCTTAACCATTTATTTTATTCAACCGTATCATTATATTAAAGTTACACACGTTTAGACATGCAAGACATATGTATGTGTAACATGTAAATAATTTCAAACTGATAGTTTGTCGCAACAGCTAGCATTGTACACATTTGTATGCAACGTTATAATATATGATAAATGTTATTTTTTATGGAACTTTATTCCAGACAAAAATCAGTGTACTGTAAGAGTTGTTGATAATTATGAATGTATACACATCGCATAGCATTCAAATATTTTAAGCGCCGTATTTTCACAATTTAGATGTATTTCTTACTTATACCACACAAAGACATTCAAATGAGTCTTCCAACGTGTGTATATTCCACTACCAAATGTCATTTCCAGTACATTAAGCACTCGAGTTTAAAATATAAATCCCGAGTATTCTGTACAAACAGTGATCATCGTCGCGCTCCGGGCTAATTTCTAATACTTTACATATCAAAACCGCGATTTAAGACGCCAAAAGTGACACACATCATCGTTTAAAGATTAATGTCATTTTCCGCACCATTTAACAACAATTGAGTTCGTCCAAATACAGAAGTAAAGCCTACCGAAAGTGATACATTATTTATCTTTTACTTAAACGCGTGGCTGATTGAAATTAGAATAAAGCTGTTGAAACACATTAGACATCTGCCTATAGTGATTAATTATCGGAGACATTTCTACAAAATTAATTTAAAACAATATGATTTTACTCGCCCATCTAATGGATTCAACACATTGGAAATGATTGTTGCAGCCTGCTCGTCTATAAAGCACAGGTTTATAATTCTATGCCATTTCGATGCTTTGCTTCTTGTATAATATATAAGTCATATTTAACTATATATATATCCACTAACTGGCAAGCAATATCAGTTATCATAACTAAAGGAGAGACTCAAGTATAATCCTTATTCTCACCATGTATCCACAAAACAGGCCGTGACACTAACTAGTACTCATTTTAATTAGAAATAATACATATTTTGAGTGCTTATTGTACAGCAGCAGTATTTACTGAAAATATGCATAAACCGCCCCATATGTGATTTCACGAAGAACAAAATAATGCCTTATAGCTTAGCAAAATTTAAATATCCAACCTTATTTATCTAAATAAAATATCAGTGCACATTGAGAGTAAATATTCCCTGAAAAACAAATTTACGAATTAGTATAACGACACGTATTCTAATTTAGAAACATGTGTGTCCATTACTTTAAGCCATTTACAGTAACATGGTATTTTTCAACCAAACGGCCTTATTCATTGTGAAAAACACAAGATAGTAGCATTAAGTCTGATGAGAAGTGACTGCGTTTTAACCCCGTTTTATCGCTCGTCTGGGTATTATTGCAGCAAACAATGCACGCTGACAGATATAACCGCGAGAATCAGAAATATTTCACGAGTTATGAATCACTGGCCGTTTATTTATAGCATGTTATTGGGCAGCTTATTGGACGGCAAATAAAATACGAGTCTTTCAATAAATCATATCGTCTATGATTATTTACATTTACAAACTTTTAAATGCATAAAGTGAATATGGATAATTGAATAAACTTGGCGGAAGATGACAACGATATTACGGAGGAAACCATTAAACACTATACGTTGTTTAATGCATAAAACTAAGACACCAATCTTTCAAATACAGCACACAATTTGTACGGCAGTATTAAGGCGTAAGCGCATTACGAGCTTTTGATTTCCGGATGGAATTATATTTTGGAACCGTTAGGTGTCCTCATACATTGAAGATTCACCGGCTTTAAAAACTTGTTTGTTTGGCGAACGCCATAAATTATATAATAAAATATGACATAAAATGTCAGATCCGTTTTCAACTGTATGAAGCTATTTGGTATGCCATACATATCAGGATAATATTGTTTGTTTTTTAATTATTAATTTTAAAAATTGTAATTACACAACTCTGTATGATACACTACTTTATTGCTAATTTACACTTTAATGCCAATAATTCTTTACCCAGTTGCGAGTAGGAAGTTAGTTAACCACGAAAACCACCAACGCTTTGCAAAGACAGTTCCAATGCACTTACCTCAGTTTTTGTTTATTATGTTTGTGTTGTGTTTTTGTAACGCGTCGAATTGTTTGGCGATTGGTCATTTGATATAAATAAAGAAAATCTTAAAAACTGATAATAAGACATCTCTTCTAATGGACATTTACTTCTATTAAAATAAATTAAATCTCAGATTTCATGTAGATTAAAACTCTTAGGATGTTATCCTATAGATGGATTGAAATCACTTTGGTTGTTTTAATGCGATAAAACGTAATTTCTCTATGTTTCCAGACACTCTAAGTTTTCGGACACCCCCTTTTTTAGCAAACATAAGTATTTTCGTAACTTTTAATTTTCGGACATACGGGTTTTCGTACATAATTAATGTCTCTAAATGTTTAAACAATATATTTTACAACGCTAATCTACGGAAATGGCCCATTACATTCCGACTTTTGGTTAAATAACCATGTATGCCGGTAGAAAACAATGGATTCACCCAAAAGCATTTGAAACAGTTTCGTCCTATTAAGGAAGCAGAATGTTTTATATCTTACGCCCCCCTCTCCCCTTCGAAGAAGAGGGGGTATATTGCTTTGCTGGATGTCGGTCGGTCTGTCTGTCGGTTTGTCGATAGGCCAGTTCGTTTTCGATCAATATCTCGGCAACGAATTGACCGATTTGCTTGATACTTCACATGTGCTTTGGCCGTGGATATTATATGATTCCTATGGAAATTGGGATCGCTAGGCCAAAGGTCAAGGTCACTGTCATAATAAGCGTGAAAATTGTTTCCGATCAATAACTCACCAACGAAATGACCTATTGGCTTGATACTTTACATGTGCATTAACCTTAGACAGTAAATGGCCCATAATGAAATTAGGGCCACTTGGTAAAAGGTTAAGGTCACTGTCACAATTAGTGTGAAATTGGTTTCAGATCAATTACTCATCAACAAATTGACCGATTAGCTTGATACTTCGCATGTGAATTGGCCTTTGACAGTAGATAAACCTTAATGAATTTGAAGTCACTAGATTAAACGTCAAGGTCACTGTCACAATAAGTGTATTGCTATTCGGAATTCTTACTTACACCGCGACCAGATTACATGTCTAATTGCAGTTGCAATAAACACATTGTAAGATTTTTCACAGGTCATCCGAATCGCCGAAAATCGGATTCGACTATGCTAATATGTCACGTGCAATCAGGCGCGCGTGCATCGGTTTCGTGCTAAAAGTCACTGTTTTAGGCCATGTGACAAACTTATGACATCGCTCAATCGGTTTTGCAAAGCTAGCCCAGTTTGTCTTTTAAAGTTGGGTATTTTCTTTTCAAAATAAAATTAAAATGAACCACAGCTCGATTTTTTCCAACATATTGTGTATTTATTTCAATGTATTTTGTAAACGATATATTTAATAAATGCCTTAAAATATATTGCTTAAATAATTATATGCGCCAATCCATTTATAATACACTGATGTTCTCTTAAAAAACATCCTAGTGTGTTCGAGTCCGACAAAGAGGGATACACCAATTTGTTCCGGTGGCACGTGGTACAAATCTGTATTAAATACTTCTTAATTAAATAAGCAATACCATTTAAATAGGTTTTAACGGGCGCCCAAATTCACTCGCAACGACCTTGCGGTCGACGACGACTCCCAGGCACGTGCTGTCATGTGCAGTCAATTGGTCGAACAATCAACAAACACGATGCTAGGTTATGATACTTGATCGCACATCTGTCGTATTGTATGCTAATAACTGTGGGCAATATAAATTTCTACTTAACAGAAAAAGTGAATTGACATGTAAAGCATAACTTGGTGTTACAATAGAACACGAATGAGTTACTATTAAATCTACCATATAATGTCTATTTTAAAATATGAATACATATATACACATATAACAAATATTGCAAATAATTTTTTTTTAACACCTTATAGTTTTCTTTACAGATTCTCTTACCATGGAACTCTTACTTGTTAAACATCTTGCAATTGAAGCAAGAGAACTAATTTTACTTACTGTTTTGTTGAATCATAAGGACATATATGGTTTTATTACCGTGAGAAGCATGCAAAATCAAACGAAAGCATTACAGGGAAATATATAGCAGGGCATGACGCAATGAAACACGTAGAAATGTATTATCGATATTTTAATTGTAATGAAAAGACGTTTTGAAATTTAATCTTATGGCGTTGTTGAACATGTTTTACGCTGGAGCAACCCAAACCAAACACACGCACACAAGAAATACACAGGAATATGTCATGAAATGTAGAAGTTCCGAAATTCCTGAAACATTGTCAAGAAAAAATAAAGTTACTATCCGCTGGTAAAAGAACGAAGTATGTCGTCTGACCGGCAACAAGTTCTTGGCCCCATATTGCTTCAAATCAATACAGTGATTTATCCCATCATCAGACGTGCATTGTCGAAATAAACCACTGTGGAATAACTTTTCCTCTATTTCGGCAGTGCTGAAATATAGCTGTCACGCGCGGCGGAGATTGGTCATATTACTCGGAATCAACTGTAAAGTAATCATTTTTAGTAAAATCAAATCAGATTCAAATCAGATTCAACAAAACAAACAATTTGATACCAAGATGTAATATATTTTTAACAAATAATGCAACTCAAAATGCAAAAAAAACATTATTTACAAATATTAAGTGCGCGTACTCGTGACGTCATTATTAACACGTCATACGACACAATGCACGTTATGTCACACTAAAGCTGCAGTTGTTTAGTGTTTTTTATTATTTCGTAAAAATCGGGGACGTAGAGGTATGATAAACAGAAACACAGGTTAGTTACTGATTTTTTTGTAATGTATTAGACTCGGCACGATTAAAATAATGAAACAATGTTTGCTTAAAATAACTTTGAGATTTTCCGTGTAGTTCGATTTTCCTATTCTATTTTTAAAGAAATAATTTACGACTAAGAAAATTGATGGGATAAATCGAATACTAGGTCGGGGCCGAATAAAGCAAAGTTTATTTTGCTCGGCACGAAAATCTGAACCACTCGCCAAGGCTCGTCGTTCAGATTTTCTAAGCCTCGCAAAATAAACTTTGCTTTATTCGGCACCGACCTAGTATTCTCTATATATTTCTGCATATGCAACTAACTGTCTCTAAATATGCTTTTTGGTGACAGTATTTTCATCAATAAGAATGTTTCTTTTTAGTTTCCCAAATGCGTTTGTCCTGTAAATTAGTGTCAACAGCAAGTGTAAAGACTATTTTCCTCTTCTGCGTGGTACCAACAGGTTCAAAAGAATACGTATAGGATGCCGATACTATACCAGTGTGCATACACATGCTTTTTGCTACTTTTATTATATGCTTTCCGCTGATTTATAGAGAAATATCAGTGAAATAAAACTGGCATTTCACTGTTTTAAACAGTGAAGAATAACAGTGAAAAATATCGATATGTTTCAGTTTTACTGTGAAATGACGTCATTTTTCCGACGAAATGACGTCATAAATCCAGCGAAATTATCCAGTTATAAATAAGAGTTAATAAACTCTTTTACAATGTGTAAATAGACGGTGAAAAAAGCATAACATTTTTT
>NC_068356.1:86642440-86684940 GCF_020536995.1 Dreissena polymorpha
TGAATACACGTAGAATTTGAATAACTGCCGTTTTAATCTTTTATGGAGGAGTTAAATACGGATTGACTTGCGAACACAAGTTTCTTCAATGTTATAAGTCAATACCGACATCAAATTGCAACTGAATTCTAAAGCTCGGTAAAATGCATGTCAAACGAACAGATTATGCTTAAAAAATAGGGAGAACCACTGGAAAATTACAAAAAGAAAAATTAAATGATTTACCCACGATCGGTAAGTACACATAGCACATTTTCTGAATAAATAATTGTATTTGAATCGTCATGAAAACAATTGCTATAAAACAAACCACAAACAAACACTTAGGACTGCTAAAATTTACTAAATTTATAAATGGTATTGAATCTATCCATTTTATTTGATTTCGTCAAAAATGTATAAATCTTTATTCGCGCAATTCATATATCTATGGTCTTACCTATAATAAAACATCTTATAAGGGCTACTTCAACTTATATAATATGTACGCATAGTATGTTGTAAGCAGCAACACCAACACCGTTAGCGAATTACAAAATATTGCCAATAAATAATCAAGATCATAATAAACATATCGTTGTTGTTTTATAACGCCCTTCCCCTGTTAATTACCTTTATTAATGTTTCGATTTCGTTCTGTTTGTTAACTAAAGCGATACCCATGAATTCAACTAATTGAAGACACCCAGAGATTTAAAATCCAGACAAGGTCAGTAAACCTGCAGAAAGGTCGCTTAATTTTTGTTTTCACACATTTTACATATAATAGGTTACTTTCCATTAAACTAATTTGTATGTAGATGCTTTTTATGATAGAAAGTAAGGCAATATGTATACATTTTTAATTAGAGAAAAAATCAAGGATGTTTATTAAGCTGTTGAAACACTAAACGTGATTCATGAAATTTTGATTTAACATTACGAACCAGTATAACACGATGTTAAACGTGTGTTTTATATCAAGTGAAGGTATACATGTTTCGGGCAAGCTTTTTATACATATAAGTAACTGCTTATATGAAGACAAAACATGCAAATATTTCACATTCAAATGAATTCAGTGCATTGTGTGCGACGCGATTGCGTACTTCTTATATCATAACTACTGAATTTGATTTGTGCTTTGAGCGTTCCTATGCAATATCAGTGATTACTTCGTTCTCAAATTTGCATTATTCAGCCGAATGTTTGAAATAATTTTTCCCTTTGTATAACGTGATACGTTCATTAGAACCATATGCGTTAATGTGACATTAACCAACGTTTAAATGTCGCCGGCGCTTTACAACAACAACAACAACATTTTTTGCTCGCAAGCATACAATTGCTTTTTAGCCAAATGCATTATACAATTATACATAATACACAAGTGTAACGACATGGATGATAATTATTATGAAATTTGGTAATAATTATAAACATTATGTTATGGAGGAAGTTAACAAATATTGTACTGATTCATAACATAGGATATGTTCTTCTAACAACGATAATGAAAGTTGTTAATAAAATAATGAGATAAAGAGTACATTGTTCTACATAATTAGTTTCATTTTAACATTCATATTGATTATTAATCATCAAATTATGGTAAAAATAGTAAACATGGATAAATTAATTTGTTTCTAAATTGTTCCGTAAACGTTTCGCATTATATAATTTATGCATTTTGTAAGATTAATGATTTCTTTTTTATTTTGTGTTTTCATTAATAAATCAAACTGATTTAATGTTGGCCATCTTTGATAATATGCCTTGAAATAAGTTTTTCTAATATCTTTGTACATGTATATTGGACATATTAATAAGAAATGGAATTCACTTTCTACGACATTCAGATTACGAAATTTACATTTCCTGTTATCCCGAGGACTATTGTGGTATGGATCTCGTTCTATTTCTAATCTATGTGATGATAGGCGTAATTGAGTTAGTGCTTTTTTTAAATTTTGTTGTTGTGATGATATCCAGATATTGTTCTGTATTAAAAACGTGTCCTTGATGCGGCAATATGTATTTAGTCTTATGAATTATTGATCTCACTGTACCAGTATTGCTTGGAACGATCGAATAATCGCTGTTTTATTAGATTGTATATGTGGGTTTGTTCAGATTTTTCTGTCAGGGTTTCTTGTTCAGTCCATACAGAGTTAAACCTAGCTGCTCGAGTGTTGATTTGATTTGATAAGCCCAATTTCTTTTAATGTATGTTATGTTTTGTTCTGCGTCATTGAATAGTGATTCATATATTTTTTTTATGCGAATATCATTTGTACATGATTTTATTTTAAACCAATATTTAAAGATGTGTAATTTACGCATCACAGATAAGGGATATCGTCCTAATTCGCAATACAGTGCTAATAGATTTGTTGATTTGTTGACACATATAATTTTTCTTAAAATTTTTGAATGAATTATTTCTAATTCTTTTCCCGAATCTTGTCCCCAGAATTCAGCAGAATAGTGAGGAACGGGGGTTATTAATTTATCAAAAAGATTTAACTGTTCTTTTGTTGGGAATTCATATTGGTTAAAAACAGAGTAAAATCGATGAAACGCTTTGTTACCATGTTCTGTTATTGATTTTATTGTTTTATGCCCGTTTCCGTTTTTGAATAAATTTACACCTGAATATTCGAATGGTGGGACGATTTCTAACGGCTCACCATATAACGTAAAGTTAAAACTTGTGTGTCGGTTATTTTTTTCGAAAATAACAACTTTTGTTTTACTAGTATTGATTTTCAGTTTGTATTTATTGCAAAAGTTTTCAACGTCATTTAACATTAGTTGGGTCATTTAACATTAGTTGGGTTGATGTTGGCGAAGTTGAAAATAGGACCTGATCATCGGCATAAGATAATAAAAAGAATTTAATGTCGTTGATCCTTATGATTCCTTCAATATTAGAGTCAATATTTTCAATAATGTCATTAACGAACATCATGAACAGGATGCTTGAGCATGGGTCGCCTTGTTTCACACCAGCATGTGAATTGATGTATTCTGATGTTTGATTGTTTAACCTGACGGCTGATTTTTCTGATGAATGCATAGCTTTGAGTGCGGAAACCATTTTAGAGCTTATTCGTTCGGTGATTACTTTTTGCCATAATAGTGATCGATTTATCCTGTCATAACATTTAGCATAATCATTAAAAAACAATATAATTTTTCAACAGAGTTTAGAACTTTGTAAATTATACTGTTTAATATAAAGATACAATCGACTGTGCTCTTTCCCTTTTGGTAACCCAATAGACAGTCAGATATAATTTTATTTTCATCACACCATTTCGTTAGTCTGTTTAATAGTACTTGTGAATATATCTTTGATAAAATATTATTTGATGATATTCCGCGATAATTTTTCGCATCGCTCAGATCACCGCCTTCAAATATTGTGTCATGTAACCCATTCCCCAGCTTTCAGGATATTGTGCAGTATCAAATATGTTATTGAATATAGTTGTTAGGTACGGTTTTATAGAATGATATGCTGTTTTAATGATTTCAGCTGAAATTTCATCAGGTCCACTTGATTTGCCGTTGTTTTGCTTGAAAACTGCTTGATATATTTCTGATTCTGTAATTGGCGAATCGAGCTGTTCAGTCTCGGGTTGTGGTGTGTTTAAATTGTGTTAATTTATATTAAAATCTTTATTATCGACTGCATCGTTTCCGATTAATTTATTAAAATAATTGAACATTTCGTTAATATGTGTATGCTCTTCATTTTTTTCATTAGGTTTATAACATTTTTTTGAAGTGTTTTTCAAAACATTTTTGGTTGTGTGTTTGCAATTTTATTTAACCACGTGCTTTCATTCATCTTATATCTATATTTTGCTTTTCTACGAATAGTGTTATATTGTGTTTTATTATGTACAAATAGTGTCTAGTTGGGTTGGATTTATTCTTATTAAAGTTATTTTTTGCGTTACAAAAATTGCATTTTGCAGTTTTACAAGTATTATCAAACCATTTTGGCGCTTTTGGATGTGGTTGTTTATTGTTATTAATTGAAAATACTTTTCCAAATATCTGAACGCTACTTTCATGTAAATATTGCGTTAGAGTGTTAATTTTATTATTAACATTAATTTCAGTAAAAATTGTATTTAATACGTGTATTTTTCATGTATTAACGAAGTTAATTCTTGTGACTTATCATTATCATTTTTTTTTAATTCCTGTTGTTTTCTTTCCTTTGCAAGATAATATTGTTTACTGTTTGAAAACTAAAATAAAGTGCAGCATGATCAGCGAATTCGCTCCAATCAAGTATTTCAAATTCATGAATAACATTTCCGAGGAATATGTCGTGGTGTGTTAGCCAATAATCGGTAACGCTTAGACCACGTGGTGAGGTAAAGGTGTAATTACCTGTTCTATCTCCGGGCATACAACCGTTAATTATGATATGTTTGGCTGATTTTCATAGGGAGATAAATGATCGGCCTTGACAGTCAGTTGTATGATCTTCATTCATTCGTTTCGGAATGTGTCCTAAATTTGGTTCATTTGAATTTGTATTAACGTTGTAAGTTTCATCCAAATGTCTATTGTATTCTAGTATATCGGATAATAAGCCAGTTCTAGAATTTAAATCTCCTACAATAAAAGTATATCCTAAGGTACAATATTGTTCTATATTATTCTCTATTTCTTCGACAAAATCAAAATCGACATCTCTTAAGACTTTCGAATTGGGTTGTGGAATGTAAGTACAACAAATATAAACATCTGTATAAAAATTTAACAGTTTTCTATCTATTTTTAACCATATTATGCCAAAATCATTAACTTTTACAATTGATATTTTTTCTTTTAATGAGGTTTTAAAATAAACAGAAATACCTCCGGCTTGGCGGCCTTTTTAAACTCCATAAGATTTATATCCATAAATATGTGTGCTGTCAAAGTTTTAAATGTTTAGATTTTTCACTCTTTGTTTATTGGTCCAGATTTCACTTAACAAAATTATATCAAATTGATTAATGTATTCTAAAAAGTCAATATCCTTTAATTTTCGTATCAGTTCATTTATATTTCACGAAATAATTTTTAACTTTCCATTGTCCTAATTGTTAAGTTCATGATAGCCACCGTTTGTCCTCTCACTAGAAGTCTTGATCCTGCCCATTTGGTTGTTCTGCCTGCATTTCGTTCCCGTTCAACTATGTGTTGTTTATTTCGTCGCTTTTCAAGGGTAGCCTTCGTCTGCTGTATCCCAACGCCTTGGTGTAGAGCCCATATATCTGTATTCTTTTCGATTGAGGTTTTGAGAACGAGTTCCCGGTCGGAATAATGATGGAACTTCGCCACTACTGGTCTCGTTTTCCCCGGTGTTTCCTTGCCTTTTCGATGGACCCTATCAAGTTCAATGTTTTTTTTCGATCTGTAATACATCTTGAATTAGTGTCTTGATTAGCTCTTCGCAATTTTCTTACTTACTATGTGAATATTTAATGAAATGAAAGAGCAGATTCTCTCGTAGGCTATGGAATTCCAGATTGTCGTTGGCATCTTCAATTTGCGTTAATTTTGTCTGGAAGCTTTCGATGCATTTTTCGATCTTGTATTATTTTTCGTTAAACATTTTGATTAGATTCTCTGATTTTTCAAGTTTATGTTTTGTTTCTTCGAATTGCGAATTGATGAAATTGCAACTTGCTTCCATGCATAACTTGTTATTCCAATTGTTCTATTTTTTGCGTTATTTTGTTTACTGAGTCTTCAATCTTATCAATTTTCGCTCTTTGTTGTTTTATGGTTTTGATATCCTCCATCAAACTCGCGGCCCAAGGTGGTGGGTTCATGTTGTTTTGATACGATTGGTTGGCGCCTCCAAACTGGTTAAATGGTGGAGAAGAGCCTCCGAACTGACCAAAATATGCTGTTCCAGCGTTATAATTTATTGTCCAAAAGGCGTCTGTTGTACAATTATTGAAATCGAAAGCCGTTTGTGTTGTGGTCAAGTTTAATGGTTGCGATTCCTTGCTTACATTGAATCTCTGGGGTTTTCTACTTGGAGATGTGATTTTACAGTAGAAACATGGCCCTCCTTGTTAAGCAGATGCTTCAAAGCTCTTCCATCATTATCTACAAGTCATTAAGCACGTGACGACGAGGGAGCCATGAACCAATGATGATCGCCTTCGTTCGGCACCTCTCCGCTTTATTCGCTTAAACCAACACTTCAATTTTTAGATGGTCGCTTTAGCGACCGTCTAAAGTGCTTAGTGTAAAATTCAGGTCGGTACGGCCTAGGTATGATTAACCCAATTCCCGCTTACTACGCGCAAGAAAGAGTTGTATAATTTATGCAAGAGGTTTGAGCTCTCCAATTATGTTTATTCACAAATGGAAACATTATATTAATATCGTGTTAAATGCAATAGTTTCGAATGGTGTTTTATAGAAAAGAATAAAAAAAACAATGATCGTATTGTACGTGTCGCGGAGGAGATTGTAAATATGAATGATTAAAATAGTCCTCTTTCTGTTTGGTCTGCGTGACGTAGTATTTTCGCTCATCTCATTCATAACTCTGAGGCTGGCGATAAACAAAGGGGAGTCCGGGTGAGAATAACGCACTAGTATAAGGTTACGCTTGTTTATATTCACAGGTCTCAATTAATAATACGTTGACCACGAGTTCAACAATTATTACAGGGATACGATAGACAACATAAAAAATGTTTCATTATCGCTGAAACTGTTAAAAACATTTAAATATAAAAAGAATATTCTCTAAAAAATGTAGTCTTGCCGTTGTGAAATAAGGTTTGGAATTTTGGTTTCTAAATAAGTTAATTCAAAACAAAAGTTTAATAATAGTGTTTTTTACTTGTTAGTCGCATATTTACCGCATTATAATGTGTGTTATAATAGGCAAACCATACATTAGTAAAATTCAATCTGACTTCGCACATAGAAGGAATGGGTCAATTAGGTGCTGCGTTTCCTTTGCTTACTTCAGTTAGAGGTCAATTCTTGTCGTAATAGCAATCACAAGGCTCCGGCTTCAAAGGAATTGCGGAGCGTTCTTACATAAGTCGTTGACGCATGGTATTTGCGTTTTGCGTCCTAGTTGGTCACGTGGTTTTTTTCGCGGTTGTTTTGGCATTCATGATATGAGGCTATTAATAGATGCGCCTGTCGATAAACAAAGGAAAGTTTACGGGTTATAACAACGCAATAGGTTACGCTATCGCATACAACTCAATCACGTAGTACAGGTCGTAAATTGAGAGATTCGGGAAAAAGTTGACGCTTATTTATATTCTCAATTTATAAAACGTTGAACATAAGTTCAACAATAGCTTCAGCGATACGATAGACAAAAAAAGTGTCATAATCGCTAAACCCGAATATAACAAACAATTTATTATAATAATACGAATGCAATAGTAGAAGGTTAGTAGAAAGTTAAGCTTGTTTATATTCACAGTTCTCAATACATAGACAGTTGGATTTGAGTTTATCAATTACTACAGGCATACTATAGGCAACCTCGAAAATGCTTTTTAATCGCTTAAACCGAAAACAACTAAATATATTATATTAAATATATTTATAACAATAAATGTCTTTTAAAAATGTAGTCGGCGTATACGCTGACTTTGAAATAAAGTTAGCAATTAACTTTTCTAAATAATTAAATACAATTAAACAAAAGTTAAACTATTGTGATGTGTTTTTCACTTATAAGCTGCATATTCACCGCATGAAATGTGTGTTAGCATTGTCAAACCACACATTAGTGTGAGTAAATAAAAAATATACTACGGGAGAGCACTTCATATGTGTCCTCATATGCCTTGTTATGAGTATCTTTCTTCACTATCGAAATATATCGTATGTTTATATTGGATTTAAACGCTGTTTTCTTTTGACACATTTAAATCACACGTCAATAGCGCCGTCATGCGAAAATGGGTCTTATGCGTTTCGGCAAGCGTTTGTTAAACCCAACATGTGCTTTTGCACAGTCAGGCCATAGGCGATGCTGTTCGCTTTAAACTCACTTAATATGTTATGTTTCTCCTTACCAGAAGGAGGGATAGCTGGGTGGGCTATTTATATGATGGGCGCATATGGAATAAAACCCATTTTCGCATGACGAGGGTCATTACAAATCTCATTGCGAATTGAAAATGCCACATTTAAGAACAATGTTTTTTGATACAAAATTGAATTCAAAAAAGCAAACTTGTTAATAATGGCAGCCTATCCACACATTAAGGAATGATTTCCAGACGTGCTGACCAAGTACGGCAAACATTGTGGTATGATAATTAAACGATTTTCTCTTATCGTGACACTATACTATTTCGCTAATGATTGTTTTCTCATCTTTGAGGCGAAAGTAAAATTCTGCGATATGGATTGTAACGCGTAATTGTAACAGGGCCACTATTTGTGTCGTTTGAGCATACAGAGAGTAGTCCGGAATTCCTTACAATGAACAGTGCTACATCCTTTGAATTGAGCACATAGGCAGTGATGTAGAAAAAATTCAGAGGTTGTATCTCGAATCAGCTTATTAAATATTCGAAAATATTCGTGCGTGTCTGTTGGCGTTATGTAAAAGTGACTAGGATGAAAACTGAAACAGCTACGCCTAAAAGCGCATAAGTGCTCTATACCTATGTTTATGTTAGCGTTGTTGACACTGTGCGAACTGCTCGGGTAACAAGTAAAGCATAAACAGTCATGTTTATATACTTTTATTCCTCCATATACAAGATACGAAGATTATTGTATATTTTGAATTTGTATATGGTGTCAAAAATCAAAAGTTTTGTACATGGAACTTTCATTATGAATTTATATTCTTGGTGAGATAGTCATTCGATATTAGAAAAAAATATTCCTTTAATATGATGGTGACTGCAAATTTTCTTTATCTTAAGTTCTCATTATCATTTTCATCATACTTTTTATGCTTTCAGAACTTCCAAAAAGCATGTTGTTTTTATTTTGTCTTAGTTATTTCTATGAAATAATAAGGATGATAAAAAGTGCACACAAAACTCGACCCGTGCGCTATTACACACACTTTATAAAGATGAATGGCGTGTGTTCATTTCAAACTTGCGATTGATTTTCAAAAATGAATTGCGTGTTAAATTATGCAATAGCGAACATCTTCAGTGCCTTCAGCGCTTTGATTGTTATATGCGGCGACTTCATCATCAATTAAGAGAAAATGATAGGAATCTAGATGAAGAGTTTCTAGAGCGCCGTGAACGTTTTGACGCATTGGCGCGAAGAGCTTGTTTGGGACGCAAACATTCGGGTTTAAACATGATACTCGACCACGCCACGGATCATTGTAAACCACGTTCTTTAATATCCGAGAAGTGGCCTTTGCAGTGTTTATGTCGGATTATTTACTACTGTGTCATATATGGTTATAATTGATCGAGTTTTATTATCAAGTTTCGTTTTCCAACGTTTATTGCACTAACCGGCTTAGGATTAAAATTAAGGACGAATACATACCTTGTAAAAGGTTCATATATTCTTATGTAACATTATCAACACGTATGCATAATGGTCATAAGGCGTATCAACGGTTCTGTGTAAAAAAAAGCAGATAAAAGTTATGCTTCAAAAGAGAATAAAATTTTATATTTTATAATACAAATTTATTATTGTAATAAAATACACATTATATCAAATTTACGTTCAAACAGTGCGATTGCAAAGATTTAACTTAATTAAAACACGCTTTTGTGTGTGTGTCTGTTTGTGTTTAAGAAAAATTGAAGAAGGAAATTTTAATTGCAGTTTAAGTTGAACAGTGATACACAAACGGACAAACTATCCTTTATTGATGATAAAGTACTCACATAGTGAATCTATTCGAAACAGCAAACGATGCAAGAAATCATTCAGAAGAGAAATTCTTGTTATTTGCAACACTTTTTAAACATTACACACAAAAAACCACTAACATGCAACATTACATATTACATTTTCGGCAAAACTGGAATACCTTCTGAATAAAAAACCCAAAACTTCATCAGCTTTCCTTTAAGCCGAGCGTTGGGCAAAAAGGAATACTGATTTGACACATTTTAGTAGTTTAAAACCACTTATAAAAATCGGAGGCTTTCGAAATGTCAGTATTTAACAATGCCAGAACTGTTGTCAAAGATGAGTTTTATCATTGAGGTTAGGAGATAGTGAAAATATAAAATATAGATTTGTTTGAATAGATTAAAATATTGTGCTTCCTGGATTGCAAAATATACGAGAGCAATGGAATGTTTACTATTTTATATGGCAAAATATATGCATACACCAGGTTTTGAAATGTTGCATTTTACAACCTTTCTTCTGTGGCAGAGACGTGGTTTTGGTGCTCTGGTCAGTTTATTTCCATTGAATAGTTATGCCATTGAATGTTTTCATTTTAAGTGCTATATAATTTGAATCGTACGTAGAGGTATTTTTTTCACACTGAAATGCTTATGAATTATTCAGGCCAAGTGTAAAGTGTGTATCTGCTAGAAACTGGTTTAAAAACTTAATGCGTTGACCCCAGTGTTGTCCGATTGTGTGTGTAAGTTGTATTTGCTAATGTTTAGTGTACTACATTTGTTTATTGCCGTGTTGTTTTGCAATTATTTGCTTTCCATGAATAACGGATTGAGGAATATTACAAGTTGTTTCCTGCTGGAACAGCTGACAGTT
Source organism: Dreissena polymorpha (assembly GCF_020536995.1). Classification (NCBI taxonomy): domain Eukaryota; kingdom Metazoa; phylum Mollusca; class Bivalvia; order Myida; family Dreissenidae; genus Dreissena; species Dreissena polymorpha. The sequence goes on from NC_068356.1 coordinate 86,653,154, forward strand.
AATGCTGTGAATGTTTTGTATTAATCATCAGTGGATGCATAAACATTTAGTCGTAATGAAAAAAAAAAAAAATACTTCTTCTATTTCTACTACAACAACTGTAACAACTACTACTTCTACTACTTCTTCTACTACAACAACAACAACAACAACAACAACAACTACTACTACTACTACTTCTACTACTACTACTACTACTACTACTACTACTACTACTACTACTACTACTACTACTACTACTACTACTACTACTACTACTACTACTACTACTACTACTACTACTTCTGCTACTACTGCTACTACTACTACTACTACTACTATTACTACTACTACTACTACTACTACTACTACTACAACTACTACTACTACTACTACTACTACTACTACTACTACTACTACTACTACTACTTCTACTACTACTACTACTTCTACTACTACTTCTACTACCACTACTTCTTTCATCAAGGGCGACACTAGACACACGAGGCAATACTTGATATTTTTATTGGCAGTCGCGGCGACGCACGATATTTTTCTTGACATTCGCGGCGATGCACGATATTTTTCTTAACAGTTGGTGCGACGCACGATATATATAACACGATATTTCGCCTTCGTGTAGGTAGCCCAAAAGGCGATATATCGTGTTAAATATATCGTGCGTCGCCGCGAATACAGCAAGTAAAATATCGTTCGTCGCCGCGACTGTCAAGAAAAATATCGTGCGTCGCCAATATATGTATACGACATGATGCAAATGCTTGATGACGTGAAAAATCCCCTTTTTGTCTATTATGATTTTTTTGAAAACCTGACAGTGGACAGGCGATATTATTACAGCGATATTTGAACAGAACAAATATCGTAGGTCCTGCGACTGTCGCGCAAAATATCGAGTATCACTTCATGTGTCTAATGTCGCGGTCTGAAATTAGACCACGATACACGAGATTTGTATAATATGGTCGATATTTGAAAAATAAAATATCGTGCGTCGCCGCGACTGTCAAGAAAAATATCAAGTATCGCTTCGTGTGTCTAGTGTCGCTCTTTGAACTTGACACTAGACAAACGACAGACTTGATATTTTTCTTGACAGTCGCGGCGACGCACGATAATTTTCTTGACAGTCGCGGCACCGCACGATATTTTTAATGACAATCGCGGCGATACTTGATATTTTTCTTGACATTCGCGGCGACGAACGATACATTTAACACTTTATATCTCCTTTTGGGCTACCTACACAAGGGCGATATATTGTATAAAAATATATCGTTCGCTGCGACTGTCAAGAAAAATATCGTGCGTCGCCGCGACTGTCAAGAAAAATATCGTGCGTTGCCGCGACTGTCAAGAAAAATATCAACTGTCAAGAAAAATATCGTGCGTTTCCGCGACTGTCAAGTAAAATATCAAGTATCGCTTCGTGTGTATAGTGTCGCCCTTGATGAAAGAAGTGCAAGATTATAGCTGGCACTATCCGGATTCCGTATTTTAACGAGAAATGGTCTTCCGAATATTTTAACGGAAAGACATTGCACCAAAAGTCGCGGACGATTTTATCGTGCACGACATATGGCTCCCGAAAAACAAATGATGAGAAAATAATGTTTCAATGATATCAGTACCGGTTTGTTTGACGAAACATCCAATACGAAGCCTTACGAACATATTATGATTGAAGGCACAAACAGGGTGACCAGATATTCGATTAGGTGACATATTTGGAATTGCAAACGTCGCTTGATAAATAACTTCTTTCATGTGACGCGGGTCAGACGCATCAAACGGTAATAGCGAATTTTTTTATCGACAATTATATAAAGTCATTTAGAGATATATAATGTTTTCAAGAAAATAAAATCGTGATTTAGGTGAGAATTTGATTTACTATCAAATCAAGTTATGATATGCAGAGTTTTATTATAATTCTTATTTTGAAAATGCAAATTTCATTAGGGAATAACTACATTTTTTTTTAAATCTTTTTTGTTTTTAATCATATACTTGTATTTAGTTTAAATAAAAATAGTGTAGTTCTTTAACATAACATCACTTGTAAAATTGCAGAAGATGGTGGATTATTCATACTCAGAACAATATTTTTATATGCATACAGAGGCAATCCACATCTGCACAATACTAATTTTAATGAAACATGTTATTTGCCTCATAAAGCTGTGAAAACAATTTTGATGCAAAACAGAAACTACATTACTTTACAATAGACGACCTGATATAAAATGCAAACATCATTTTCACTAAGTCTCGCTTTTCAAATAAATCATTTATTATATACATCTGTATAAATTATAATTACAAAACAAATGCTGAAAAATCCTTAAAATACAAGTCGACAAACTAAACATGTTGTATAATGCAAATTAATCATTTCTAGACTCCGTTTAACCATAGTAGCTGGACTTATTTCCATGACATCGTAAAGTAATGTTAACTAAACAGAATCGTTTCTTAAAGTTCAAACCAAAAGTAAATCAGTTTGAATGTAGATACAAATAATACCACAATAACCGAGTTTCCACCAATCTTTTAAGCAGCGGAGTCATGTGACTTTTCCGTGGATTGCAACAGGAACAAAATCACAAAAAGGTTGCGATCTAATCTTCACCAATATCCCGTATTTTTCGTTGCCACGTTGCTACCAAACACCATCATGTCGAATCCCAAAGATATAATTAAACGCAAGAAATTTCATAACGAAGACACGTTAAACTAAAACAAGCGTGAAATCAACACAAGATTACACACTCTTCAAACTTCATATTTGGTTTACATCGTACAGCGAATGAGTGCGAGAATTATGGGAAATGGCATTGCATGATGACGAGTCATTCTTAGGAGTCATTCAAAACGTACAGAGTGCGATTGTGATATTATTGAAATATCGTTAATGAAATAAAACTTTATTTGAAGTGTTTTGAAATATATACAAACAGATTTCTCACGAAATGGAGTTCTTCCAAAAGTGAGGATAAGTTTTGTAATTTGCACTGCTGCTTTGAACAAAAAACGCTCGACTGATATATATATACTTCTAACACATTTACCAACACTAGGCGCGAGCTTATACCCACATATTTAAGTTAGCTGTTCTATTTAATTTTTAGACATAATAATAATCGCTACGTGTAGCTGAATGTTCATGCCGATAAAAAGGAATTCATACAATTCGAATTAGTTTGTGTTCCTTTCGTTAAGCAATTATAATGATGGAATAATACCGGGACAACGAATTCCGTTTCATTCATGTGGTTATGATTGTATCGATTCGATTCAGTGATGTACTGTTTTATTAAATGTTGTATTTTTAAATACATATGTATTTATCATTAGTTGCGGTTTGAAATATCGATTCGAAAACAGAAAACGTTCAGTATGGTCAGAACAAGAATGAAATGTTGTTATTTTACTTTTTTTGTGGAAACAAAAATCGGTCGTTGTTTGCCACTGACCGATTCCAATCGCCAGTATATTGAGTAAGCGTGAAGTGCACTTCGCGTGTTCAGTTTAAACCTATTTATTTAAGCTCGATTGCATACAAAGCCTACGACTTAATTGAAACGCCCTCGAGTCCGTTTCCTCGGACTAGAACCAGTACTTGGTGTTTATGGGGGAAATCGGGATAACGCTTCAACAGTGGGGATCGAACTCGTGACCTCCCGATCGCTAGGCGAATACCATATCCACTACACCATTGCGACTTCGTGTGTTTGACTTCCTATGCTACAAAGAAGACAACAACATGCTGTGGTCGACAAGTTAACTTTAATTATAACAATTTCATAAATGGTATCTGGAAAAATCAGATGGACACTACCCAAATTTACATATTTCAGCTTTAGGTGCGTTAAAGACTTTATTTCTGGTAATGTATCAGTAGACGTGTCGACTTTCTGTACATAGACTATGATAAGTTTTCAAAATGCAATCAATTTTGTTTGATACCCTCAGTTAGTAGCCATTGTAAATGCTAGAAGACATAATTAATTATATTTAAACTCTGAAAGATATGAACACTCTTTAGGTTGCCGGAAATCGCACCTGTATAATACATGTAAATGTTGTAAGTTAGTACAGCCAGTCAAATTATATGTACCATGCCCTCCACGAATGATGATTTTCCGTAACGATGCAACTTATTTGTCGAATATTTGCTGCACATTTCGATCAGGTTTAATATATGTACATTCAACTATTTGTATTGACTGAACACGTCACCGTAAACTGTGTGAGTTAAATATCTGAAGAAGAATGAAATACAATTACCGAAAATAAAGTTGTCTAGATTGATTTCATATTCAAGTTTATTAACACGAACTAATTTGACGCATTCTATAACGATCTGTTGTAGTAACATGAATCACTCGTTAAAAAACAGCGTGGTTCGACCGACACGTTCAATAGAAAGACGACGCCATTTCTTTAGCGTTTTGTGTAGACATGTCATAGGACTGATTTGGAATATTTAAAGTACTATGCAAAACAAATCACATTATTCTTAGCATAATACGATATAAACTAATGTCATAAAAGATTGACATCCGGAAAGTGATCTATTTCGATGGTTGCTTAAACAAATTAAATGTCGGTGTCTTACATGAATCACGTGCAATGATAGGTTTAGAGGGCCTGGGCTGATGTATGAGCATAGCACTCTACTATTGATTGTTTTTGTAATCATTTGAACCAGGTTTTAGACTCAATTGTTGCAACTTTTTTTCATTTGAGGGACATCAATTGTGTGGGTAGTACATTGAAATGTGTATTGAACAAATAACTACCCAGGAAATTTTAAATTTTTTAATTGAAAATCACCTTGAGTACTTTTCCGAAATATACAGCCTTGAATACAATTTGTTCCAAATGACTAACACATGCACGATTTAAAACTATCAACAAATATAACTGATATTCGTGTTATTTTAAACGTGAAAATGGGTTATGAACTAATTTTATTAAATGGGATTTCATTTTGATCAACTTTCATCTGATGTTGAGCGTCTTTGAGTGGCACGTAATTAGTCAAAAGAATTGACAATTTTTCCGGAGAACTGATTTTATTCGATACCCAATCGATATGTCACGGTGTCATTACAGCGATGCTTTGTTCACCAACCAGTTGCTTAAGACGCAATCACAGAATAATTAGGTGTTAACATAAACGTGGCAATTAGATTAACATAGGCAAGGACTTTTACATCCGAAACTGATTTGGAAAACACGACAGGGGATTTTCAGTTGAAGTATTACAGTTTTATAGAACTTTATCTATTATTAGAAATGTAGTTCTTATTTAAACATTGCAAGTTATATCATAGAGGGATAGTTAAAGCATCACATTCATTAATTGTAACAGTCGCGTACAACAACAAACGCGTAAGTACGTGATAAGTCTGCTGACCACATTGCGGTCCTTTATTATTACAATTGACAATTTTCTCAAAAATTAGACAAAAGCAAAAAATGTATTAAACTCGGATCCGCCATGGATTGTTTAATATTTGGTGCAGTATTTGCTGTGTAAGCGCGAATAGCCAGCTCTTCACTTAAGTGGCAAATAAACGCAATTGGGAAAACAACAAATAATATAGCTGATAAAAAGTCCTAAAATAAAAATAAATACAAAAATACCAGGTAAACAAAATAAATCGCCAAACAGGTGCTTTACTGGAAAACAATACCACGGTTTAGAGATCAATTACCTACAATCACTGATATATTTAAATATATGGTATACCACAGAAAATTTCAGTTATTTGAAATAAATTGCGTGTTCTAAATTTGCGGCACACGCGATATGTTACATATGTAGATTCATTATAAGCCATAAATAATAAAATCAGCTCGTTCTTCACAATTATGATTTACTATATAAATAATAATAATAATAATAATAATAAGATAAATATAGATAAATCAAATAAAATATTTCATTACAATTATGCTGATTTTGTTTTAGAATTTAATGTCATATTAATTGTGAAAACAATAAACACACACATTTTGTATTTGTGTTTATTTTTTATAAAAATATTTTTCTACTTTGGTCTCAGGTAGACACATGCGAGCGAAAAGAATCAGTGAAGTTTCCACTCAATGTTTCCCACAATGCTAAGTTGTGTTGCTGGTTCTAATTCATAACCACCGGTCCTGCAAATAGAGAGTATTTTCGAGGCAAGTCATCCATCGAGATGGTCAACTGATAAAGTGAGCATTTCCTTCGTTTCGACTTTCATTACAAAATATTGTTGGAATCGATTGCTGTATGTGAGTGTATTTTTAAACATGTTTGGTCTGGTCTGACATGTTTTCACTGTTCTGATATCAACTGATTTCTTTTCAGTAAGATTGTCCCTATGACTTTTATTTAAATCGAAAATTTCATTCCTGCACGCATCAAGTGGCTCCTAAAACACACTCAGATTAATTCCAAACCTGTTGACTAGGTCTTCCTCTGACAAAACAATTTCAGAAAAAGATGTAAAACTAACCCTCATGTACATATTCTGACAATGTAATGTTCATATGTGTTTAATGTGTATGTTTTTTGTTTGTTAAAATTGTAATTTTCCAAAGAAATTTTATTACTACATATATATAAGATTTAGTTGTAATTGTGTGACTTTTGTATTTGCATTCGTTTAAATACTTTATATCGTTTTATTTTTCTTGTATTTGATTTTATCTAGTAATTGTATTTGGTGCTGACATTTTGACAAGTCATTTGACCTTTGAAATTTGCCAAGGCAGGAGTGTATAAAAGTAGTATGTTTGTTTCATAAAGTCATCAGCATATACACATTCATTTTTAATATTTACACAAAACGTTTTTAGTAGTGTTTTATGGTTTTTGGGGATAAACTGTATTACATCTTTTTAAATGACTTTCCTCCACAAATCGACTGCTATAAGAACTTACTGTTGACCATAATATAAAACATAGCATGCATAGTTATATCAGGCAGATATAAATGTAGTGGTATAATATAGTGACATATACACCAAAGTATACTTTAGAACGTACATATAACACAGGTGGGTTGAATCTCGTCCACAAAACTAGTTACACGAACAATCGGTATAGCTTCAAATTTAATTTACTTATTTTAAGTTTCTACACTCCTCATATCGCCTTCCTGACTCAACGTAAGATTGGTAAGATTGGATCAACTCATACGAAAGTCTGTTAAAAAAATGAAAATGTTGATTCTGTATAATCCATTTTTTCGACTTTAGTATGTAATATACGTTAAATCTAAGTCATCCATGCACACACATATGCAATACAACCATTTTCTGCAGCCTTATTAATCAAGTCCGAGTTGTTGATATGAAAAACCAATACTGTGCCATTGTGTGTTCGATTTATGTAGTGTGTTTATTTATTTCCTTACCTCCACTGCGATACCTTTTTATACCTGGAACTTATTTTGTCGATATATCATTGTCGAAAGCAGTAGCCATTAGGCAACATTATTTGTAACATGTTGATTAAGGACAACTAAGGGGAAAATAAACTGAATGCTGCAATTGTGTAGCATTATTTTGTTTTAACAGAAATAAACAGACTGTGTTTCAATATTTAGATTTAACCGAAATGAATGGAACACGAATGCAACACAGATATGTTATTCTAATAACATCGGTTAAGTCGGTATGCTGGCGCATTAAAATAAAGCCTAATCGTTGTTCATGTTTAAAATCCTACGCACATTTGACATACATTGTATCGAAATTGTTAAATGCAAGTCATTCAAAGGAACTTGTTAATAAATGTAAAATACCAACTTGATAAAATAACTTAACAATAAAAACCAAAAGTCATTTTTTATCTATGTAAAAAAGTTTTATATTTTAGAGTAGAAAAAGAAAACGAATGTTTCAAATAAAGCAGTCGTTGTGTAGATTGTACTTGTACATATTTAGAGTTGCTTACAACTAGCAGAAAATCATTGTAAACGTGTAGTTGTGAAATGCAACAAGTCAATACAAATTTGATCATTGTTTTAAGATTTAAATTTTCATATTATATATAGAATATATATCATTGAAGCATTGCTTCTAAGATTTATAGATTTTGCATCACTACGGTCATTGAATTTCATCACGTAGGAATGAATCCTTACCTATCGTATAACTTGTGAATTATACATTAGACAAAATGATTAGCAATATAACTGGATATTTAAATAATGTATTGTCATAAATAGTAAACATAACTTATTTGTAAGGATAAACAGTTAAAATAATGTGCTCAAATGAATGATAATCTGTTTTAATTGTTACATAAAAACTCTGATATTGATGTTCTTTAAAAAAGGAAATATATGTTGTTTTTTTCCTGTTGGACATGCACAGTTTATAGCGCACAGTTTATATACACACGTTTTATTTTGCGTTGGTGTGTGTCTCTGATTTACCGATCATTTCGCTAGGTCAACCTTTTTTTTGATGTACAGAGAGGTCGAAAGTTGAACGCCTAAAGCCAGAAAAGGGCGTGTCCGATTACAGCGTTAATGGGGTGATCCCTCGCGGAATAACACACTAGAGCATTCAGCTAATTGCTGATCGACACAAAAAAAAATTATTTTTCATTTAATTTCGTAATACGTTGATGTACGCTTGTATCCTACAGCGAAATTGCTGGTAATTATAATGGGTAACACAAGAAATATATCAAAATAAGAGTCACATTAACTGTCGTGGAATATGGTTATCAATGGAATCGTTGAGTCCAAAAGCTATTGTTTGAGTCACCATATGTTTTTTAAATGGTAGCATTTTTGACTTCCCGCTTTGAGTAAAAACGCATTGACATGCCATAAAACGTCCAACGATTAATCTATTACTACCAACCAAGTGTCTGGAGTATATATCTTACCAACGTACATGTCATTTTAAATCAAATTGGTTTGTCGAACTTCGTTAGAACATAACTCTTCCTTACAAAAAGAATTCCGAAAAAAAACTTTTAATTCAATTGTACGTTAAGCAGGTTTTTTCGAGCATAAGTTTCAATGCTGTCATTTTCCATGTAAGTTGTATTAGTCCATGCTTTATTTTAATGCCTTCTTTCCCTACACAATTTTTATGCACGATAAATCAGATGATGATATATCAAACATTATATCTGGTATATGTAAGTCTTGAATTTACATTAAATAGTCGTATTTCTAAGCACTTTAGCACACACAATATTTATGCAATTTTATATTCAATTGAGGGTAACATCTGCTTGACCTAATATGGAATGACACATGATTTTCTAAAATGACGCCCTATTCAAATGTCAGGTGTTCCGGAAATGCATTTGGACCATTCAGCTCCATAAACCATTAGTTAACTTATCCGTTAATATGACAATGCATCACAATTCGAAAAAGAAATCTTATGTTAAGAAATCCAGTTGTTCCCTGTATGCCTCTTTCTTATAAGAGTTACGCAAGTTAATTGTTTCAACACATGTGAAGGTACTAACACTTTTGGTCGGTTTTTTCAATTTATATTCTGTATATGGAGTATTTGATCGCTATATAATATTTTGTATGTTGAGCTGCCATTTGAACAAACAACTTATTTATTTTTGGCGAAGAATTATTAGAATATTTTTTATAAAACAACGAAATCTGAACAAAGTTATTCGGTCATCTACTGAACACATGATTCAGCAAAATGCGTGGAAAGTCAGTTTGCGAAATATTAAACTGAAGGCAAGGAAAAAATGAGGAAAAACTCATATTTGCTTGGGAGAAGCAAACTGCAATTGTATAACTAGTAAAACGATTGTCACGCAAAAGCATATTAAGCGATAGTTAGCTGCAAATAGGGGGTAATGACGTGACATACAATTTAAGCAATAAAGGGTCTACAACGGCGGAAAAACCTGTCTCGGTATGGACATTGCAATCTTGTTTGTCACGTGATTATTCTATATGTAGCTGCATATGGAGAGAAAAATAAAAGAACTGTATTGATTTGAAGCAATATGGGGCCAAGATGTGTTTTTGCAAATCAGACAACATTCTTCTTCCATGAACTATCGGACGGTAACTAGAATTGTTCCTGACAATGTTTCATAAATTTTTGTCCTTCTATATCCGATGGCATGTTAAGAGCTATATATGTCTATGTTTTACTTTCGCTAGGTTTTCCGAGAAACACACACCACTAAACAACTATGCCATTTACAGATTCGACACAGCAGTCGGTAAATATATCTCTCTTCTGCAACCGCAATGTATAGCTATTACGATTTTCTTGGACAGTGAATCGATAGAGATAATTATATAATGTTAAATTTTTTAGACCACATGAATAAAACCGACGACGGATTTATTAAATGTCATACTTTGTTTATACCATTATAATGCAGATAATACTATATATTGTCGCTGAATTAACATAATTATTTTGTAGTATAGTATAGGCAACATGGTATGAATCAGATAGTAAATCGTTATTAATATAAGTATTATTATGTTCTATAATAAAACATATGTATAGCAGAAAAAAATGTACCCGCTCATTTTTAAATGTTATTTTGTTAGGCTACACTTTACTATTTCTTTCAATCAGAACGTTTATATCGGTTCGAATCGGGCTAAATTATAATCATACAATATGACGCATTGAGCGATCATATATCACGAACAAATAGTCTTGTTTGTTCATTGTTCGACCACGTGACTGCATGAAGCACGTGGCGGGGAGTCGTCTGCGCCCGCAGGGTCTTTGCCAATTATATTGGGCGCCAATTAAAACTTATTCATCTTGTATTGTGTATTAAATTAAGAAGTATTTATTAAGAATGTGTACCAGACGCCACAGGAGGAGTAGGTGTGTTTTACTGTTTGTCAGACTGGGTCATAATAGGATGTATTCGATAAGAACTTCAGAAAATAATGATGTATTGGTAGCAATTAAATTAAAACAATAATTATCGAGGCATATATCATATATATCGTGTACACTAATAATTCACGAAAACCGACGATTAAAAAAGTAAATGACCATTAATAAACAGTATGTTCAAAAACAAAGTTATTTTCAACAAACCAATTTGATTCCTCGTTTTTAATTTTATTTTGAAAAAGAAATCACAATTTTAAAATAGACAAGTGGGCTTTTTGAACACAATGACATGTTTAAAGAACAGATAGTACGATACCATAGGCTTGTCACATGACATGTCAGTGAAGTCTAGCGTAAGCCCCATGCACGCGCGCCAATATTCACGTGACTCATTTGCATAGTCAATTCTAAATGTCGGTGATGCGGATGACATGTGGTTAAATCTTGCGATGCGTTTTATTTCAGTTGCAATGGGACATGTCATCTGGTCAAGCTGTAAATTAGAAATCTGAATCACAATGTTTTACCGCAGCCGTATGTCAATTTATAGCATCATACATAGTTTGTTTGCACAAGCCTGTTTTTCTTCTTAAATCCTAACGCCTATTTTTGCCATTTTTTTGTTCTCGAAACAAAATCAAATGTTATAGAAAGAAATCGAGTTTAGTAAAATTGTAACAATAAACTAAACTTAATACTTGCATATTTTATCTGAAATTATTTTGCACAATTATTCGAACATTTCTCAAGCGCATTTTTAATAACTACGTAAATGTGCAAACGTTACTGAAGACGCTAAAAGATTACCGGTATATAGCACGACGTGTGTAAACGTAAATATTATGATTTAGATAAATTAAAACAATCATTATGGTGCTGTAAGTCTTAATTAATTACAAGCTCGATTAATTATTACCAGTAATTAAAAAGTCACGATAAATGCGTTATTCATTATACATACAAGTGCAAATGTGATCTACTGTATTTCGAATTAAAACCTATAAAACATCAATGTAACTATTAAAGCTGTTAAGTAATTCACACTTCTTGTTTGACTTCCCCCTTCATCAAAATGTACCACATTTGATCCATGAACATGATATTATTTTGTAACATGTTTATTAAATGTTCCTCATGATGTATCTATGTATATCTTGGGAAAATAAAGTAATGATCTGATATTTTCCGCTAATAAATTATACTACACGAGGCTTTATTAAAGTGTTTCGATATATGAAAACGCTACGTTTGGTTATGTAAGTCCTAATTTCTTAATGTAAGATTAATTCTAACAATGATTAAAAAGCCACGAAATTTAAAACAAACCGTGTTAAATTATTATTATTATTATTATTATTATTATTATTATTATTATTATTATTATTATTATTATTATTATTATTATTATTATTATTATTATTATAATTATTAGTATTATAATTTTTATTATAATTATTATTATTATTATTATTATTATTATTATTATTATTATTATTATTATTATTATTATTATTATTATTATAATTTAGAGTTCAATCAATCAGGCATAATTTTAGTGCAATAAGTTTTAATTACTAATTGTATAAATAACAATGGCATGAAATCACTTTCCATTATTTCTTACGTGTTTGTCGTTTGGATTCCACAAGGGGCATCGGTTTGCCTCATTTAGCCGACCAATCATCATATTTGAAACGCATCAAATGTGATGAATGCAATCATGCATTTGTTTGACATATTGCGGTGATGTTTGTTGTAGCGAATGCAAAGCGGTTCATGGGGCGAATAATTCACGGACAGTCTGTTAAAAACTGGCCTGCAAGATTGGACGCATTCGTTACGGTATTCGCCAGAGACGTCTCTTGAAGCGACTGTAATTCGATGCCTAAACTGAACAAGAAAATGCAAATCATCTGGAGACCATATACAGACAATGTTGATGTTGTGTTATTTTGTCTCACATTTATAATTACTCTATGTTTGCTTAGTTTGTTGCATTTAGATTTTATAGACTGCAAGTAAAACAATACTTCAAAAGTCTGTATGCCTATTTTACTATTTGCTATGCACACAAACAATCAGTCAGCGAACAATACAATTCATGTATTCAGTCCGTATGTTATAATATTATACGAGACGTACGACCACAATTAACGGAGCTAACCGTACATAAATATAAATTTACTTCCAGACAGCTTGTACATTTGGCAGTCAAAAATTACAAGTTCATTCTTACTACGTTCAACTCGTCGCAAAGGTTCAATATTATATAAGCGAAGACGTTAGGCACAAATGCACATGTATGCATGGGGCATAACTACGTTTCCTACGCACTGGTATACACCTGACGAACCAAATATGTAAAAATAATATGAATGGTTGCTGAAATGCATATTATACAGTACAGTTCGTACTCGTTACTGGGTACAGAATTATTTTCATTTAATTGTAATCATCAAAGCCTAGCATAATTTAAAATTTCGTATAAATTTTAAAAATAGAGAGTTTATGTTTATCCTCAAACTTATATCATGCCAGTTATCTTCAGACTAATCAAAACGGATTTGACTTGTTTTTGTAATTTATGTTTATATACGTTAAATCGTTCGCCACATCCGATTATTACTTACAGTCAGTGCATATGTATGGTCTGAGAACACATTGAAGGTTCTCAAATATAATTACGCCCTAAAACCAGAGAAATCGTATGCATTAACGCTTTTATACTGTCGCACAAATTCCGCTTAACCCTTTCATAACCCTAATTTTAAGCGGTTAACAACCTCAAGTGTTTCATAATATGGTAATTGTCTTCTCACAAGTTAATTCCATTATCCATGTTCACTCAATACCTCTACAGAGTTCTGCAAATGTCTGAAAATGTAAATATGCATAAACAATATGACTTATAGCTGAGCTCGTGCTTTACTTGTCGTCGCGGATGAAAGCTGCCCAATAACATATTATAAATTAACGACAATGGGTTCATAACTCGTGTAATCTTTCTGTCTCTCGCGCTTATTTCTGTCAGTGTGAATTGTTTGTTGCAATAATACCAAGACGGGCGATAAGGGGTTAAAACAGCAGTCACTTCTCATCAGAATTAATGTTCATGTCTGTTTCTGTTGCACGATGAATATGACCGTTTGGTGTAAGAATACATTGTCACTAGACATGACTTAAAATATTAGACAAATCTATTGTTAATTAAAATACGTGTCGATACGCCGAATCGTTAATTTAACCTGGGATTATTTCTCTTGATGTACACTTATATATTTTATTTTATTTGTTCTTCGTAAAAAAAAAACACATGCAGCATGTGTATGCATATTTTCATCGAATACTGTAAATGTTCGGTAAGCATTGAAAATATATAGCCTTGCTAGTTTAATGAATTCTTAATACGTACCCCGAGTTTTCTGAAAGAGGGAATAAGTATGTTGAGAATAAGTATTGTGAATTGTTATGAGGGTGCTTATAATGCATGGTTTATAAATAATACTTCGTTCTGAATGGCTAAATGTATATTCTATACAGGTTTTAAAAACAATGTAACTTTCTAATTCACATATTCAGTGTTGAAATATCAAACATGAATATAAACAAAATGGAATGTGGACTAAATATTAAATTGCGCTTCAATTCGAAATGTTAGAATTGTTATAAAATAGAAAAGTATAAGAAACAAAGCAGTGCAGTCAAACTCCATCAATCCATTCCCACCACCACAAAGAGCAAATATTCATTTTATGCATTTATTCATTTCTAAACAAGTACATTTAATTACATATGTCAAATTCAGGTTTAATGATTAAACAACTTAACAATAACAACCTTGGCGTATGCTATATGCTAAAGCAAAATTTGCGAGCTGATTAACAATTCAGTCGGAATATATTGTAACCTTGGATAGCCCATAAATCTTCAAGACGTTGAGAAAACAAGTTATCTCTTAAAGACCATATAGAATCATACATATGTCTCTGAAAGTATGCGTTGAGCGATCAACACTTGCTACGAAGGTGCAGACAACAAAAATAAATCGCCGCAAGACTTACTTAACGTATTAAAGTATGCAAAACATGATGTTTGTTTCCTTGACATGTCTTTCTACAAATAACCATGTAGCGCAGATAGTTAATCCTCGTTCCAATTACGATCAACGCTCCATGCCCTATATGTCCACACCAGTCTTTGACGACCGCTCTGCAGCTTGGTTCAGTTTTCCGATCATTAGCAATCTGTCCTTTCCAAAAGACCTATCTGCTGACATCAGTCAGCACACGGATTGTGCACTACCCTTTTCTTTTACGGGAAACAATCAACTACGCCAGCCTCTGTGGTTCAAAGGCTCTAGTAGCTCAGTGTACTCTTTTAATATCGTAGGCGCTCTAGTATCTGGTTTTCAAGGTACGGTTCACTCGTTCAGCCGTTAAGCCGCCTTTGACCAGAACACGATGCCG
Organism: Dreissena polymorpha; assembly: GCF_020536995.1. Lineage (NCBI taxonomy): Eukaryota > Metazoa > Mollusca > Bivalvia > Myida > Dreissenidae > Dreissena > Dreissena polymorpha. The sequence goes on from NC_068356.1 coordinate 86,668,495, forward strand.
AGCCTGAGGTTTGTCTATACAATACTTGTGAAGACCAGCTTTTTGTCAAAATAAACCTTCATGCTATATCCGGTTGCGACGTCAAGATTTGAGATTTTCTTTGTCGGCTTTCTCTGTGCAATTTAACCCGAATCATGGCGTTCATAATCTGTGGTCGCGGGGAACTACTGCGTGTCTTTGTCCTTTCTTATTAAAGCCAGTCGGCCAACTCTAGGACGTTATCGTGACGCTATTTGTACCAGTAGTATATCCTGAACAATAACATTGATGCTGTGTACGTTTTAATGATATATGGGATAAACTGTATATGTTAATGTCGTTTTTGTTATAAGCATGAGTTGCTGTTACTACAAACAAGTTTTGTTTTAAACCATGTCCGGGTATGTCCCTTTGAATATACAATTTTTCACTCCGCTAAAATTGTTGGATTCTTTGTTCCACATTTGTACAATTGTCTGTTGTTTTCAAATTTATCTCATTCAATAACAATTTGTCATCAGGTTGGTCTTCTGGTTGCCTGCACATCACTGAATCACTGAGTCTATTTTAAACTGGCTGATTAAATACATGATCACAAAGGTGTGTATAGAGGTGGGGACAGGTTAAATGGAGGTGGTGACAGGTAAACAGCTTTTGTCACGTAACTTTCCATTAACTACTTCTTGTTATAAGATACAACAAATATGCTAATCGAAAAATTATAAATTATGGAAAAATCCGAAGGCAAACTACAATAATTGAAATCTAATTAATATAACTAATTCAAACAACAGCATTCTAAAAATTCCACTTCTATGTATATATAAAAACAATAAATCCACGCACAATAACTTTAACAAGACACAAACAAAGATTATAAGTCAAATAACAACATGATAATTTAAACACAAACCACAACACAACCAACAACTTTTGAACACACACGTCAACAGATAATTTGTGTCAATATGTGTTATTGATGCCACTATTGCAGGCAATACAATGTATATAATTTAAATAATTAAATATACATAACAGCCCTTCTGTAACGATAAATTCAATTTGAATGTTATGTCAATACGTTTTACACTTTGTATGCATCTACCTTTGTTTGTTTTTTGTGTGTTTTTTTTAACAAAACATTCAAGTAACTCATCGCTGGTTTTGTTCAATATTTAAATTTAAAAGTTCGCACAGGAAAGTTTGGATTTACATACACTCGGAGATTTTTCTAACGCAACACTTGAATGTCTCAGCAATGAGTTAAGATTTCGATTACAAATTTTACATGTGATCATTTGACTATATTCTGTGCAAAATAACGATACAATCATTCATCCGTGACTATCGAGCGCTTTTGCACGTGGGGAAGGCGTGATTTTATTTTTTTGCACGTGAACATTGCGAAACGCGATTTGATTATTGTCCAATTTTATTATTTTTTCATATAAGGTGGGTTGATACGCCAGGAAAACATAGATTTAATTTAAAAATCAATGTATCATTTATTAAATGTCATGAGCGCAAAAGCGCAATCGCAATGTTGCAGGCTACCTTCCCCATTTGCTTAAGCATCCGATCGTGACGGATGAATGATTGTATCGTTTGCTTGCAAATACTGTAGTCAAATGATCATACCTTTAATTTAAAACTAAAATATTTACTCATTACTTAGATAGTTAAGTTAAAAAAATACTGCGTTCGAAAATTCACCAAGTGTAGAACAACGCTATATAATTCCAATTTAAATTTAATCATTCCCGGTGGGTTTTTACACCAGGAAAACATAGCATTAATAAGAAAAACAATATGGCTCGTTTGAATATTCATGAGCGAAATGTTGCAAGCCGGTCGGTCATTGAGACGTGTAAGTTAATGCGTTTTACTTTCACATTATTATTTTAGGACGTAAGAATTTTATAATTTTAATTTTTTCAGTGATGTTTTTTAAATTGTTACGTTTGATATTTTAATAGTGATGAATGTCAATAAAATTAACATGAAGTCTGAGTCAAAATTTCAACATAATCCGTTCCAAAATAAGGGAGCTATATGGATTTGAATACCCGTTGCGTGAGAAAAGTACCCAAGTGTATACCAATAATCTTCAGCTTTCGTTTGTGATTTATACAATACTGTTCGGATCGCGGAATGATGTAAAGTTAAAGAGTTCCAGAGTAATACCGTGATGTGGGTCTACAAACTACTACACAAACACCACACGCCTCTTGTAAATATCGTTCGCACAGTAAAATATCAAGTCATGTGTTTTCAACAACGATATACGATTTTCTTTCGCCAGAATGAACTTGTACAATGATATATCTAATGTAACAGAGCATCTTTTATTTGATTTCTTAAGAATATAGATACGTATGAAGTTTCTTATTTCAAATTAATTATATTTAAACTGAGTAATGCCTCGGTTGTTAAAACATGCAATTTTTACGACGAGATTTGCATCTGACCTGACAAACAATTCGAAATCAAAATAATATGTTAGTACTTGAAGAAAACATATATATTATTTAAGTGCTAAAAACAAGTTCACTATAATTTAATACACATACGTATATACTTAGACAAAACAACACTATATTGCACTTTGGCGCTTGTATGAACTTGGTCTGACAGATCAAGAAACGATTGATTGGAAGAAAAACAAACGAGAAATCCGATTTCATCATTTCGTGTACTATCAAATTATGTTTGGTATATTATTGTTATGCTGTTCGCCTATAGCTGGTCGTTTTCCACACATATGTAAGATATTTGCCAAATCCTGAAAAAAGACATCTTATTTTAATCTCTGCTCTTAAAAGAAATGTTAAATACGGTACAATTAAATTGCATGTCTCTTAACTGACCACTATTTATTACTCGTGTAATGGTATCACAGTTAATTCGCAGGAAACTTAATTTCTATTCAACCCCTTAAGGCGAGTTTTTATGATTTGGGTAAACGAATCCTGAATTTTGTTAAAGTCATACATACCGTTTTAGTTGCTGCCGACGCACATGCCCACTTGCAGCGTTTTTTTAAGGTATCGGGCACTGATTCTTTCCAGGAGACCACTCACAAGCCTTATGGTAAGCCGTATGTTTTTGATGTAATCAAGCTAAATAAACTTGTTTAAGATAAACTTATAGTTGCCATATGATATTAAAAACTCATTTATTTCATATAATGAAAAACAAACTATTTTTATTCATAATCCACTGTCAAAGTCATATCTTTCTCACAGCTGTTCTACTTTTAACCACTCATGGATTGCTACGATCTTGCAATAAATACCACGTATACATAATTGATAATTTCAAGTGATATTATGGGCATTTTTTACTGTTGAATTGAGCTGAAAAGTATTAACAGGTGAAAAGAGTTAATTAAAATGTGGTAACTGACAAATAATCTGCAACTCATCTTGCTACGAGTTGTTTATAAAAAATATATATTATATTCGATATTTTACATGACTGTCCAAGTCCTCTAAGCCGAGCGGTACTGTCTTTTCATGAGGATCAGAGTTAGTGTTCGTATGTCCTATTAATAGATATCGTTGCAGGAAATTAAAAAGATCCGTAAAGCAAAATTGTTGTTTCTTTGTGTCGTATGAACGAAACTGCAATTTAAACTAAATTTAGATTCACATCGTACATCGAATCATGTCTGTCGTCAGCTGTCAAAACGAAAGTACGTTTGATATTCAAATGCATTTTTTTGTCTGGGATATTGTTTCAGTATGCTGATGCTGAATTAACAAATATAAGTGTATATGAAGTGAAAACACCAAAAAATAAGCAACGGTTTCGATAGACACCTTTAAACTTAGCATATATTGTTAGGTGCGTATAATATCACTCTAACGGATCGGTTTGAACAAACAAAGTTGATGTTTAAATAGATAGCAAGTAGGAAGTAGAAGAAACGCATTGATCACGAACGAAGAAAAGAAAACAATGCTTTAAACAATTTGCGTCAAAGTATTATGTTCCTCTTGTAAAGGCTTAAAACACAATAATCGCGTATTCTTATCAGCTATCATTCATAAAGTTTAACCATATAGCCTTAACCAAAAACAACAGCAACAACAACAAGAACAAAAACAACAACATTACCTTTATTAAGCTCAAATCACAAATACAGTGTCAGAGTAAACAGTGACAATGCATCATTTTACAAATAGTTATTAACGATTGTGAGATGGTGCTAAACTTTATAGAAAATAGAAGAGAGAAAGAGAAATGGAGATAATATAAGATATGGGACTTTAATTGTATGTTTATAGTAATTCTACTTGGAATGAAATTGAGAATTTAAGTGAGTTAATGACCAAATGTGAAATGACACAATCGTGTGACATTGACCGATGTTTTTTCACAACATTGTCAGACCAGATAACCACGTCCATGTTTGACCTGTGTCAGTCACCATGTGATTTGTAAGTAAAACTTGATGTTATTGTTTCAGGAAGTAGCTGTATATAAAAATGTAAAACGTGTCAATTTGACCTACAGTAGTGCAATTGCATGACCTGCACGACTGTACATGTACTTGTGTAAGTTTACACATGGTACATGAAGTCTTATTTAGTCTAAAGGTGTAAGGCATGGATGAATGACGGGGAGGAGGGGGGGGGGATGAGTAAAATGTTGTACGAAGTAATGAGTATCAAGTGCCATTGATAAGAAACATATCATCGAGTATTCCAGCAAAGTTTACATCACTTGAAGTACATACATGTACATTCCATAATATTTGGCTAGTGCAAGATTAAAAATGTAGATCACAATTTGCTAACAACAAGTATGAGTGAATAAGCGATTTGTGTCATTGATAATGGTTGCCAGATTGGAAAAATTTGCATAAAAATATTTGACACATGAGTAGTGAATGAAGTAAAGTATTTAACATGTATTATGATGTAGTAATACCAATATGTAAGATTTGCATTCAACTTATAAAATATTAATTGATTAATTGGAACAAAATGCAAAAAGTACTGTATTTAAGACAAGATTTTGTTCTCTACATAAATATACTAATCAACGTGTTAATTTTTAAAGGTAAATTTTTTATGGATGTGAATTAGTCCTATGAAATTTGATTGTATAAATGCATACAGATGATAAACATATACACCAAGCTAAACTATTCATCGGGTTAATGTTTGAAATAATACTTTTATGAATTTGCATTTTTTTTTTAATCATTTAAGGACCTAGTTGTCAACAATTTGTTAAGTGTTAGCGTATTTGTTCTACAGTAGTAGTATCTTTTTATAAACTTCTTTCTGCGTTCAATAAAAAAGGACATATAAGCATGTAATGAAATTTATTCGCCACATCTCTGCATGTGCAATGAGGGCATGTTCTCTCATTAATGTCTTGACCGGTCCAACTACCTGTCTCATTTGGGAACAATTGATTACCAGTTCTAAGTGTTGTAAATAATGATCATTCATATTTGGTTAATGTGATTAAGTATTTCTCTAATTCAATCTTATCCTTAAATATAGACAAGTTTAAGCCTTGTGTTGAGTTTTAAAGTGAAGTATGCCAGGTTTACTGGTATTGATCAAGTTATATGCCTTTTATAGTGCACTTTATATTTTTATTTTGGATTTGATCATGATTTAGCCAGATGTAATTTCTGCCAGTTTGTGTATTTATATATGATATATGCTTATTTATCATGTTTCCCAGTTATCAATATATTCCAGTATGCAATCATTCTGCATTTTATAGTGAGTTTTATGGGTTATTTTCATAATTCTGCATATATCATAATTAAGGGGGTGCTTTTTTTTAGATTGAACATTTTTCTCAGAAACTCATTGTGTTTTTTTTTCTAGTAGACAATGCTTTCATAGCCTCATACCTCATCTGAATATGTTAATATTGGCAGGATGGTGTTATCATAAGGTTTTAATATCAGATCTTTTGGTAAATTAAGGTTATTAATTCTTGAATAGAGTAGATGCACGGATTTCCTTGCTTGTTGCGCGAGATGTTTCTTTGCGGTTAGGAAGCTACCAGATTTTGCGAAAAATACACCTCGATATTTGTATGAGTTAACAATTTCTAGAGACGTATTGTCTATTTTAAAAGAAAAGTTACTATTTTGCCTTGATACGAAAATCATTACTTTTGTTTTATCCTTATTTATATTTAAATTCAATGTTTAACAGTACTCAGCAAAGTCATTCAGACAGTTTTGTAGTGTTTGGACACTTTCAGCAATTAAGACTATGTCGTCTGCATATTATAGTACAATTATTTTGAGAAAAGTAGCAGTATCGTTGTATGGGTTTGTAAGTTCTATACTAAAGTAACCTTTAGATGCTAAGTAAGTCCCAATATCATTTAGGAAAAGGGAACAGAGGGCAGGCGATAAATTCTATCCCTGACGCACGCCGCAGTTATAAGAGAAAAATGGGGAGTTTTGAGGTTCAACCGAGACTCGGGATTTTATATAAGAGACCATATTCCTTATAAACCTTAAAAAGTTACCATTTATGTTTTTAATTATAATTTTTGTCCGTAAACCCATACGCCGAACAGAATCAAAAGCTTTTTTTGAAAAGTCTATGAAACATACAAAGATTTTCTTTTTGTTGTGCCTTAATATTTCTTCTATTAACCGAGAAGCATGTAAGTTGTTCACAACACTTCAACCGGTCGTTTGGATAGTGTGCCCTTATTTGACGAGGGGGATAACACTTTCTTATTTAATCGAATACTTAATATCCCTAAAAACGACTTGAGGATTCAAGATTTAATATCGAGTACTACTTAACTGTCAGTTATAACTTTCAATATGAATCGTTTGATCTTGTACATAATACACACTAACATAAACTCATGTTTTTCCTTCTTGCATTAACAAACATACTATAAATATTTTCTAATAGATTAAAAAACAATAACATATATTATAAATCAACATGTCGTTTACGTGCATGAAGCTAGTGTTGTTGTGTCTTTTTCACCTTTTTTATCAATATGAATACTGTGAAGTTTGAAGATTTTATAAACATCAATATAGATATCGGTTTACGCAGTAAAACCAAAACAATCCAATCGAACAAATTTACATTACACGTTCATCCTCGATAACAATACTGATATACGCTTTGGTAGGTTTGCGCTTTGTTTTCTTGCACCATGTGACATAACATGATACACATAAGCTGTTGACAAAAATATAACATTTCGCTATGTTCAAATCAGGCATTCAGCTGAAATAGGTGTTACGTGTGTTCATCTGACCAAAGTAAATCGCTTATTGTATTTGATGGATTTTCAGATTACAACGACGGCTAAATATATGGTAAGTTCATTATACCGTTTTACATATGTTTGTGTCAAATGTGGCGTTTGGTGTGTGTTTTATATTTAAAACAATTACTTGTTTGTATAAAAACGAGCACGAGAGTATTATTTACGTTATGATCTTGAATCTATCAGTCATGTTCATAACTTCGCATGGTTGTCATTTTGTTAAAACGTATACTAGTCTTAAAGTAAAAAGATAAAATAAAATCAGATTCCTCTCAGTTATGACTTTCATTGAAGTGTATTTGTGCTAATTGAGTAATCTATGAACAATCGTAGTTCTACCTCGATAGTCGATAGCTGTCGATTTGATCGTTCGATCGCGTGGTTTAAAAAAGCAAATGAGAATTTCCTTAACATTATTTTACATGTAGGTGTGTACTTCATTATATGTAATAAAACTCGGGTACCATAAACTTATTTGGTTCATACACAGGATTGAAAGAAGAATCGTTAAAATTTTGCATTTGAAATCAAAATACAAGTATTGCAACTCATTTGCTCCAATGTTATTGTTATGTACATCTCACTGCATTTTAAAGGCCTTTATGATCTATTTTACCATAGCTTTAATCATTGAAATGTTTTATGTTGTGTCGGTTGATATGTCCTTAACCGTACATTCAATTGGTCGGTAATATTTGTTAACCTGAAGGCAATAGTCAAATGCGCAGTTCGGTTTAACCCACTTAAACCAAATGCGGTTGTTACGACGAAATCGTTTAGCAAACAAAATACGCCATTGTTTTAACAATTTCAATAGTTAACATCAATCTCCACGCAGAGTTGTAGATTTATGTTCTAACATACAATCTCTGCCATCACAAGAAAATCCTTCAAGATCTGGATTTTTTAAATATTATATTACGAAAAGAAGTAACCTTTTCATGTATATTTTGAAAATATTGTATATGTTTAGGTTCATTATTGGTAATAAATTACCTAAATTAAAATTGTACCACGGGACTCGGCTATCATCACTCGGTCTGTTAACACGGCAGAAAAATGATCCAGCTTTGCTGGTTCCATTCAAACCTCTGCACAGAAGTTGATTGAAAATACGCCAAAAATTCACATTATTTGTTATTCCAAAATAGGCAAAAACAAACGTTTATGTTCATGATATTCGTAAAAAAATTGTTATTTCAATTTGGCCAGACTTTGCTTTGTTTTAAGAAATAATGATTATATTGACAATGGAACAAATCTGACAGTATATATACACTGATTGACACGGAAGGATAAACATTATGATCATCATGGACTTCAGCTACATGGCAATCGTTGGAGTATCTATTTGTTTTTAAAACAGATTTACTTAATATGTGAGCATGATTGTTTATAATGTCAGTCTCTATTAAGGTGCTATATATGATCAAATGTTGTTGAACATTCGTGTGGTTATAACACAAACACATTCTGATATCCGATGGAAAATGGTAGTTAAATATGTATATATATATATATATATATTTATACAGACAGACGGACGGACGGACGGACGGAGAGACAGACAGACAGACAGACAGACCGACCGACCGATCGGCCGGCCGGCCGGCAGGCAGGCAGGCAGGCATAAATATTTGTTTCCAAGTTAAAAAAAATCGAGAAGGATTTTACATTAAATTTGAGTTTTTGAGGTTTCTGGATGGTTTGTAATGTTAAGTTGGTAAACTTTTGTGTTCGCTTTTTGCAATGATGTGTTGTTCAAATGTTGAGTGTATGATATATTATTTATATTGGTTATATCTTAAATATGTATGAGTTTGCTTTGATAAATGTGTAGTACAGTCATCAGGAAATGACTTGTAGGTATTCCGCATATATTATAAAAAGAATAGACACCATTTATCATGTAGTCGTAAAAGTAATCTACATATTTTATGTTTCGTTCAAACCATTGTTTGTAGAAAAACGTCGTTTTGTTATTGGTTATGTCTTTGTTGTTTGTTTTTTTGTTTTTTCACTATGAGTATCTTTACACTATGCTTATAGAAATATGTTTTTGTTTGAAATTTCATATACAATACAATTATTGATAATTCGTTCAAAACGTAAGAAATCGCCATACTTGTATAGACTTTTCTGATAGAATAATTTTCATGTTTTATTGTTTCACCCAACTGCATCTGTTAATGCGATACGCCCATATTATGCTGTTTGAATAAATTGATTTCGCTTCATTGTATCAGGTTAATCGTCTCATATAATATGAAATAATACCGATTTTATCGTTAATAATTTCATTTGGTGGGTTTGGGAGAATTGTAAAAAATATAAATTAATTAAGGCATTACAGATGTATTCAACATCGTGTTTTTCCAATAATTGTATGTTTACGATTCCGTCATTAGTTTAATTTTGTATTATTATTTTATTATGGTCGATTCGTTGTGTAGAAAAGTTTAATTGTTTGTGAAAGTGATTTATAACGTTGTAGTTTCATCTTATGTCCAATTGAATTTCATTCCTTTTTAAGTTCAATATTACTTGTTTAAATTTACCTACTCGTAGCCCAGTGCATGTGCCTATGGTTAGTTAAAGACCGGATGCCATCAAAAAGGGTTAGCGATAATATAAGGTTATTGAATGAGTCACTATCCTCTTTTAAATAGTAGGTTACATCGTCAGCAAATAGGGATTGTTTAATTTCTTTGTATGTTTCTAGCGATATGCCATTTAAATGTTAATTTGATTCGATATAGTGTGATAGATACTCGATGCATATAATAAATAGCGAAGATGAAAGTGGACATCCTTGTCTTACCCCTAGTTTAATGTTAAACTTTTCGAAAAAACAACAACATTGTTTATAATTATGCGGTTAAAAGCGGTAAAAAACAGGTTGGCACTTTTAATCAGGCTTTGTGTAAACATTTCTTACTTTTATTTGTACATCGCTGCTGCTGCTAAATAACTAAAAAACTTGATATTCGCACCATTAAAGGACAGAGAGTATCTGTCGTTCGGTATTCAGTTGTTTTTAATTGTCTTAAATTGAGACCGCTTACGAATTTAGTCATATACCCTATCAGCATAGAAGGCAGAGATGTCATTGATACTTGGATGACTTATTACCAAGCTATAACCTTTAAAACAATTATTGTTTACATCATGAAATGTGTACCACTAGCGAATTTTGCTATATTTGAAATGCCACGTGTAGCTCAGAAATATCATGGAAATGTATCTTATTTACAAAAACAAATGTTCTAAAATTCAAGTAAATTATTGTGTCCAAACCGAAATGATAACGGCATGGTATTGAAGTTCATGTTTTATGTTTAAAGTTGTTCAGCTTATTGGATTACATTTATGTATTTATTTATTTGTAATTGTTCATCTTCTCACATGAAGTGATGAACGCAATTTATGGGCTCATATTAATATATGATTTTATCTGTATATTAATCAAGAAAAATTGCTGAACAACAAAATCAACAATACTGCATATTCATCAAGGCACTAAATCACGCAAAGCTGCACGTATGTATACTTAACCTTATTTTGTTGACCGAGGATGTGTTCACGATGCTTTGCGTAGTCGTACGAAACCGGAAAACGAAACCATGTTTATATTATCTTTGGTTATCGTAGATCTGTGTGACGATTCGGGCCGCATAAAGCATTTATAATTGATGTTAGTTTTAAGAAATCATTAAAATTCGGCAAAAACGTCAAAGCAATCAAAATAGTCTTGAAAAAAACGACCAAGTATGATGAAAGCTTCATATAAAAACAGCCCACGTTTGTGTAAGTCTGTTTGATAGGCCATTAATTGTGTGTGTACGTTAAGGTAATAACTCAAGCTCAACGATCAAATAGACGTAAAACAAGTACACGTTATGGCAGAATTATACATATAAATAGTTCAATATAACGTCACGTTATTAGTCAGAGAACCCATTGGGTTTCGTTCTCTATATCACCATCCAGGTTTTATTCAAAATTACAGTACAATAGCATGTACATGATTCATTAGTACTCAAGATTCAAATCCAATGCTTAATTTCTATAAAATGTTATTAATATAAACCAAATAAATGTTAAATATTATTTTATGCTTTCCAGTGTTTTATAGAGAAATATCAGTGAAATAAAACTAATAATTTCACTGTTTAAAACAGTAAAAATTAATAGTGAAAATTATCGATAATTTGCACTGTTTACTGTGAAAGGAAGTCATTTTTTGAGGAAATGACGTCATTATCCCAGCGATATTCTTTAGTTAAACTCTTTAACAATGTATATTTACAGTGAAAAAAAATGAAAAGAAAATTTGTTAGATTCGGTGGAATATCGAATTTAATTCACTCCAGATCATAGAAAATATATGTTTTCATTTGTGACTGTGCCACTCGTGAAAATATTATTTTCTATGATCACTCGTGAATTAAAATCGATAATCCATCGAATCCAACAAATATCCTCTATATTATCGGATTCTTAGTATTGATCTATGCATTCCATCAACGGTCAGTTTTATGTCTGTCAAATATCTAGGTCGCAAGTTAAAGATTATATCTTCTTCCTCACATGCGTATTATACCAATCCATCTAAATTATTGGTTAATACAATTTCCGTCCGATTGGCCAGCATGACGTCATTAAATTTTAGCATCTGTAAAAAATTATTTAATGCAAACATATTCAATCGAGCCTTCAACAATTGCAAACTTATCAAGTGAAAAAAACGGAATGACACCTTTTTTAAATAATGTCCTCTTTAGAGAAATCTCCACGTGTTTAACAGCATACTAGTGAACGTGTCTGTATTGGCGTATAGTTAACAATACCCTGGCTTTTACTTAACATCATTAAAGATACGCCAGCATATTTTTCGACAGATATATAACCAAATGCATTTGATGAAAGCTTTTTAAAAGTATTTTTTCGAAACCAAATACATCTAAATATGTTAACAATCTTTTGCCACAACCATCTCAGGATTTAAGTATCAATCTCTTAAAATGCCCATCAGTTTAAGTGCTATGTATAGTATACCAAGTTGGATAGGAAAATTAAAAATAATTGTTTATTCATTTATTTGGTTTAGTTAAAGTAGGTAGAGAATCACGTAAAACAGCATACAAAACAGATTGATGCGACATATTTGATACTTGAGCAAATATTTTTTTAGCAGAAATTGCTTACGACGAGCTTTTTTAGAACACTGTGTTTTTGTCGTAGTTCCGTGTGCGTTGCCAATCGTCAACTTTTGCTTTGTTAACACTATAGAAGCTACCTTTTATTTGTTATATTCTGATGAAACGTGAACACAAAGTTGAGTTAACAATATATATATGCTTTATATGGACCATATAATATCCAACAACTATTACCCTAGGTAGAACGTTAACAACAAACGTCTGAAATCGTTAAAAACTATATAAAAATTATCGAAGTCTTAATAATAAAAACACCTTTGATGAAAATTTGTCAGAAAGTAAATCTTGACAATATTAAGTTTGTAACAGAATTCACTTTGCGCTATTTGAATGTTCATTATCTTTTTGTTACTTATGTACTTGTGGATCCTTAGTAAACGTATTGAAAAGTTCAGTTTAAATTTTAAATAAAATGTTACATGGCGTCAGAATGGATCCAAACTAACGCCCACAACGCAAATTCTAGTTTAATTCATTCTGCAAAAGTGTTATCCATCCGATTACGGTCAGAACTTGCAAGCGGCAGCGATATTTTACTTTGTATCTGAGTCAGTGTACAGAAGGGAAAAGAATTTTGGAAAGACTATTCGGACACGTAAACATTCATTATTGCATCGGATTTTAGCTTTTAAAATTAAAAATCAAATTGTTATGCGGATGACATTTACCAGGAATGTGTGAGATTCAAACAGCATGTTGAATTTGTCTACATAGACCCTCTTACAAAATCTGAAAAAATGATCGAGCAGGGTGGCTTGGTTTGTGGATTGGGCAACAAGGTCGGGAGATATACAACACGTTCACTTGGTGAGAAGGAGGACAAGATGGTCCAGATACAATCCTCGACACGTTTGGGAAGTACGCAAGACCAAGAAAGAATAAGCACATTGCAAGGTTTCGTGCATCACAGAGGTAGCAGTTAGAAGGAGAAACATTTGACAATTTTGTGAAAGACTTGCGCATATTATTCATGGATTGTGAATATGATGAAAAGTCCGATGACATATTGACTGATTTGATAATAAATGGTGTAGCACATCCGAAAGTTAAGGAGAGAATGAATGACAGAGGATCTGATTTAACGTTAGATAAAGCATTAGAAATCGGTCAACAGTTCGAATTATCACAACAACCAACAGTTGAAATTGATCAGAAAGGAAGAATCAGTAAATACGATCGGAACAAAAACCACAAAGACAGTGCACAATCAAGTACAATTTAAAGCTGCTAGCTCATCCGGTGCAAATAAAGACATTACAACCAAATGCCTGAATTGTGGAACTGCACACGTGAAAGGCAAGTGTCCAGCCAAAGGCACATTTTGCAAGTACTGTTAAAAGCCAGATCACTGGTTGAGTGTTTGTAGGAAACGTTTGAGAAGTGTTAATTTGTAGATGAAGATGTACAGGAAACATCGGATTCAGATGGCGAGGATGGCTACATGATGTTGTAAGCGTAAATTCAGTTCAGGAAAGCAAGTTGTCAGTGCAGTTGAATGTTTGAGGAAAGGTAGTTCAGTTTTACATAGTCACTGGAGCAAAATTTAACATTCTAGTAAATTCTACGTTCTTAACGCTGCAGTCAGGAATCACCCTTGATAAAAGTAACAAGACACTGAAGTCGTTCACAAATCATGAAAATGTACCGCTCGGTAAAATCACAGTTCCGGTGAAGTTAAACACATATAGTTCAGAAATTATGGCAACATTCCAGGTTATCGACTTTGACCAAGAATGTATAATAAATGGGGAACTTGCTGAGACACTGTTATTGATAAAATGAATCCATAATATAAGTGACTCCTTTGCAGATAACTTGGATGCGGAAGAACTCGCACGCGACTTTCCAGAGTGAGTCAAAACTACTGGCACACTGACAAGTGAATATGAAATCAAAATTAAAACAAATGCGAAAGGAGGATTCCCGCAGCAAGTAGAGAAAAAACTATCGAAGAACTGAAAAAAATGGAGGCATTACAGTACATTACTCCAGTGGATGAGCCACCTGAGTGAGTTAATTCAATGGTAGTGTCCGTTAGAAATGACAAAGTTCGAATTTGCTTGGATCCAACGGACTTGCACAAAATAGTTAAAAGAAAACACTATCCAATAAAGACAATAGATGATGTGACAAGAATGATTCCTTATGCTACTGTTTTTTTCTGTGTTGGAAGCATAGTCGGGATTTATGCAAATCAAACTTGCGGTATTGTTTTTTGTAATTATTTTTAGAAACCTTGTTTAAGGCTTTTTTTGTACTTAGATTCTTATACATTCTCTGAATTAATAAAGTTAAATTGTGTGTTCATCAATTGAGAGTCCCGCAGGTTATACTTATTTTTTACAGACCATTATCTGACAATCTGCCTTTTACTCTTTTATGTATGTTGAATTGGCGTTTTAGCCAAATTATAAAACTATGGACAAATTGATCACAAAAAACCCTAAAGTTGTTTTCACCCCATTGAGAATTACGATTGCACGTAGTATTCATTTGCCGTTTAATTATAGACCATTACTTTTTTTCTTAGCCTACAGTCAAAATTAGTGTACGTTAAGCATTTTGTATTGGAGAATCTATACAAAAAGCTTCAAATTCGCATCGTAATCAAGCTCTGTGTAATCGGTATCCTTCAAATAAAAAATGAAACTCCAGGAAGTGTTTATGTTGCAATATTTTAAATAGGTCCTCTTTTATTCTTTCTATGCATGAAGTATATGTCATTACTTGAAATATACCCTGTTATGATGCGCAATACGTTGGGCAGACTGGTAGATCGCTTAAACACGTTTTAGGGAACATTTTTATGAAATTAAAAATAACAAAAAATAACAACTTTATTAACCAGCACTTTAATAAAACGGGTCATAACGTAACAAATGGTTCTATTCAACATGTAATAGTACTTCAAATCAGTACCAATTAAAAGCAAAGTGCGTGTCGGAATTTGAATAGATTAAACTTTAAAAACAGCTTACCCACTTGGATTACATGATAATATATTAAAGGGATCTTTTCACGCTTTGGTAAATTGACAAAATTGAAAAAAGTTGCTTCAGATTCGCAAATTTTCGTTTTAGTTATGATATTTGTGAGGAAACAGTAATACTGAACATTTACCATGGTCTAATATAGCCATTATATGCATCTTTTGACGATTTTAAAACCTAAAAATTATAAAGCGTTGCAACGCGAAACGATTGAATAATTTGGAGAGTTCTGTTTTTGTCGTTAAATTTTGTGAAACTACGAAGATTGCTTATATAAGGTATAAAATACGTCAGTATGTGTACTCGGCGGAATAGCTCAGTAGGCTAAAGCGTTTTTACTTCAGGACTCTGGCAGGACTCCAGGGGTCACTGGTTCGAAACCTGATCCGGGCAATGTTCTTTTCCTTTTTTTAATTTTATTCTTGATTTTTTACTGGAGCTTTTACGATCCAATGTTTACATTTATCAATATAAAGCATTTAATGAATAAGTTAAAAAATGCCAAAATCTGTGAAAAGGCCCCTTTAAATGTTGGAACTATTTCTAAAAATAAATTGATTAATTTCATTTTCTCTTTTTTCAGTAAACGGCTAATAAATAAGCGTTCACACGGTATTAGGAAAAATGGTAATATACGGCGTAAATTAAAAAGACTGCTTTCTGTAAATGACTGCTACATATTATTACAAAACGGGGGTAAACATAAATTACTAAATGCACTGTGCTCTTTTTCTGTTTCTTCATTGCATACTGATACGGAATGTACACTTATTTTACTTCAATCTGACCCTCTATATGAATGTGCTTGTATTATTGAATCTTTCACTGACTATTATCTTAAACCTTTCATTGAAAGTGCACATAACAAAACTAGAAATCGTATCAGATTGAGTTTTGTAACAAAGGTCTTGATTTAATTGACCTTCCTAAAATATTCAATGATAACAATATGCGTCGGTTGATACCCCCTT